>NC_053026.1:328773189-328880797 GCF_003073215.2 Triticum urartu
GGGGGGGTAAAATAATGATGACCCTCAGGAGCGCGACTCCCAAGGGAAAGGAAAATGCTAGGTGGCAAATGGTAAAACCAATGTTGGGCATTGTTGGAGGAGTTTTACTCAAGGCGAACTGTCAAGGGGTTCCCATAATAGCCCAACCGCGTAAGAAACGCAAAATCCGGGAACATAACACCGATATGACGGAAACTAGGGCGGCAAGAGTGGAACAAAACACCAGGCATAAGGCCGAGCCTTCCACCCTTTACCAAGTATATAGATGCATTAATTAAATAAGATATATTGTGATATCCCAACAAGTAAACATGTTCCACAAGGAACAACATCTCCATGTTCCAACAAGGAACAATCTTCAATCTTCACCTGCAACTAACAACGCTATAAGAGGGGCTGAGCAAAGCGGTAACATAGCCAAACAACGGTTTGCTAGGACAAGGTGGGTTAGAGGCTTGGTTCAACAATATAGGAGGCATGATAAGCAAGTGGTAGGTATCACAGCATAGGCATAGCAAAAGAGCGAGCAACTAGCAAGCAAAGATAGAAGTGATTTCGAGGGTAGGGTCATCTTGCCTGAAATCCCGCAAGGAAGAAGAACGAGTCCATGAAGAAGACAAACGGACGTAGTCGAACGGTTCCTCACAAACACGACGTTATCGGAACCAACCCGAAGAAGCAACACCGGAAAGAAGCAAACAACATAGTAAACAACCATCACATAATCATGGCACGATGCGCAAACAAGTATGATGCATGTCCGGTTTAATGAGGCATGGCATGGCAAAGTGCACACACAATCCTACAAATTAAGTGGAGCTCAATATGCAACGGTGCATATTGACGAAACACCACGACAAGTTATTTAGTTCGATCTCGTTTATGTACCCAACAATATTAAATGTTGATTAACATGGCAAGGGGTGAAGCACAACAAAACTACCTATCTAGGCAAGTTTAAATGAGGCCGGAAACAACGAACAACAATTCCGGTAAAACCCCATATACATTTAGCAATTTAAAGCAAACAACAATGTAAAACATTTTAAATGTTATTATCATGATGCGGATGGCATATGCAAGTTTTAAGCAATTTTATGAAAACGTTGATAAGAGCATTATGAAGCATTTGGTCGTCATGGCGGAACAAAAAGGGTGCCACGGCAACTACAACGGAAATAGTGCCACGGCAACATTCCGGGTGATCCGACAACTCATTGAGATGTCGGTGCAAGAGAAAATGTGGATGAAGGGATCATGCGAGGATGGTGGGGTGATCCCGGATACCGGGTTTCCCATGGGTCGACGGCATGGCAACCGAGGAGGAACGTGCAATGACAACTCGGCCACGGTTCGAACATGAGCATCTCAAACATCGCAAGCATTCGTTTCACGGACGTCGTCTCGGGTTATACCTTCGAAGTGTGCAAACGGGACGGTTCTCGTTCGGTGCCAAGTAGAGGAAGTAGACGTTCTCGGGACGTTCGTAGTGGAAGTAGTGGGGTACACGACGACGGTAGTGGTATGTGTCATCGGTAGCTGAACTTGGCGATCCAGAGAGGGTACTTGCCGGTCCCACAACACTGTAACCGTTCATGGCAAAGAACTTGAGGTTCACGGGTCTTCCAAAACGGTGTGGTAATTGGCGAAGTGCACGTCGATGGTAGTCGAACTTGACGGTTTTTGTTCATGGGTCTTCTGCGTCGGTAGTCGTTCTAGGCGCCGGGTGTCGAGGTACTTGGCGTTCTTGGGATTCTGAAAAAGGCGGTAGAGGTACTTGACGCGTCACAATGTAGTCGAACTTGACGAAAAACGGGTCTCCTCGGGGACTTGATGCATCTGAGTTCTTCTGGTTTGTAGATGTTCTCAGCGTTCTGAGTCTGGGTCTTGCCGGTCTTGATGGTCCGAAACGAACAAAACGCAAAGGACCCCGGGTGGCAGCATCAAGGAAGCGATGGTAGTGGTATGCGGCAGGAAGCAGCAGCGGGTCCTGGTGGCCGGCATCGCCGGATCTCGCGGATAGGAGGCTGGCGACGAAGCAACAACGGCGGGCGTCGGGCCATGGACGTCTCTGCCGAAGCCAAAACCATGACAGGGCAACCGAGGATGAGGCACAGGAGCAGTCAAGCGAAGGGGCGCCGGCTGGCGTTGGACTTGGCGGCTGCAGGTCCCTGGCGCCCAGACCTTCGGTGCACAACAAGGCGGTGAGGAGGAGTCTCTCCGGCAAGCTGTGGGCGGCCAATGCTCCAGGAGAGGCCACGGGTGGCTGGATTCGGCCGGAGGCGACGCCTGACAGCGCGGGGGTGAGGTGGTGGCGGCGGGAGCTCCGAGCTCGGCTGGCTGTGGCCATGGAGGACGGCGGCGCTGAGGCGAGGCGACGCGCGCGCAGAGGCAGGCACGAACCCTGGGGATCGGGCGCGCGGGACTCTCAAGGCGAGGAGGAGGCCATGAATCGGGAGAGAGGAGGTCGAGCAGGGCGCGAGAGAGAAGGATGGGATCGGGCAGCGCGGCGCTGGAGGGAAGGAGATGGGTTCGTGGGAGCGATGGATCGGGCTATCTGTTCCCTGGCGGCGCGAGGAAACGAGGAGGAGTGGGATCGTGGGAGAGAGGGAGGTTGCGAACGAGGCTCTCTGGTGGCGGCGCTAGGAGGAGAGCCAGGTGCGGGCTAGGGTTATCTTGCGGCGTGGCTGGGCCTTAGAGGCCGGCCCAGAAGAGAGGGGGGTGGTGAGATGCCTGGCAGCTGGGCTTGTGGGAGAGGATGGCCTAGGTGGGCCGGTTTGGAGGGAGGCCCAAGTGGGCTGCGGCTGGCCTAAAGTTACAGTTATATTTTCTCTAATTTTCTACAAGGAGAAAATAAAGAGAAAAGCACAGGGGAAAAGGAGAGGTGCATGAGAAATATAAAAATATCCTCATGACCCTGAATTCATGCCCTATTTAAAAAAATTGGTTTGGAGATTTTTAAAGGAAGTAAAAATAATTCAAGTTTGAATTTAATTCAAACTTGAACCATTTTTTAACCCTAACCAAAACAATTTCAAACGAGATGAAATTTGACAGAGAGGCTAGGTACATGGTGTTAGAATATTGGGGAAGAGATGAACATCAAAAGAGAAGGGAAAAATGGCACTTGCAGAAATGGAAGAAAGGGGAGGGAAGGAGGAGTGACGGTGCAAGAACCACACATGGAGCATGCAACAAAACAACATGCATGAAAATGACAATGCACATGATGCAAAAATGAATGCAACAGACGAAACAAAACACACAACGAAACCCGGAAACCACGGAAGGCATCTGAAGCTCCGGTCTTGGGGCGTCACAACACTCCACCACTACGAGAGGATCTCGTCCCGAGATCTAGAATGGCACCGGAGGGACAACGGAAAAGAAAGAGAAGAGGTAAAACTAAGTTGCTTCTTTGACAAACGAGTGAAACCACGAACCTTGAGAGGTTAAGCCATTTCGAGAAAAGAATACAACGGATATGAACGAAGTTGAAAACACTCCGTTAGAAAAGAGGGACAATGAAGAACAAATTCGGACAGCAATCCGGTAGAAAAGAGATATGAAACTTGATAAGATGAAAAGAACTTGAGCAGAATGCACAACACTCCGGTTAAATGGATAAGCACGAAAAGGACATGATCTTAGACAACACGAGATGAAGGTTGAAAAGAACAACATCGCAGTGCCTCCGGAACGAAAGAATAGAAGATAGATAATTGAAATAGGAGAATTGTGAAGAAAAAACCAACTTATGCCACAAGAGAGCTTGAGAAGGCATCCTTAGGAAACGGGTCGAGCGGAGTTGTTGGAAAACCAACAACGAAAGGATAAGCTTGATATGGTCTTGTGGAGTACATCTCAAATTTTTGAGGTGACAACCTGCCACTCAAGGGAAGAAGAATTGGATTGATAAGAACAAGGAGACAAGAAAACTTATTTCACCGGAAGGATGAAAGAAGAACTTGGGTCCTATATGAGCACCATAAATAGCAGCAATCCTTAGGGACGGTTTTAGGTGAAATATAGCCCAAGATAATTCCAACGAAGGGATTGATGGATTTAAAATACCTCATTCTTAACAACATGTGGAACATGAAACATGAACTCAAATTATCAAGAATGACATAATACCACCTCCAATGATACGGAAGAAAGAATTGCACTCCGGATTGCAAGATGAAGAAACTTAAGCTCCTTAGAAAAGAATCTCGATGAACACTTCGAGAAGGAATTAAATCCTTGATGAACCATCATGTAGAACCTTCATGAAGAACTCCGGTAACAAAAGAAATGATCAAACGGAAGGGAAGAGAGGTCGAAAACACAAGGTGAATCCTTGCAATGATTTGATGGATCTTCACGATGAAATAATTGAGAGAACTTGGAACTCCGGGAAAAGAAAGATAAACAATTGAGATCAAAATTTTTGATGAGCCTCCGGGATAAGGAATTAATCACTTGGGTGAAACAAGGAGAAGAATTACGTTATGCGTATCCTTCACCAATTAAATTGATGACAAGCAGCGGATTTGACATACTACTTATTCTCGAAGAAAGGATTAAGATAGATATAGCGCCAACTTGGGAAGGTCTTCTATGAACCACTGGTAGAATTGACAACGAATAAATTGACAAGGAAGAGTAATCTAGAAGAACCACCGTAAGAAATGAAAAAGAATGAATAAAACATATAGAAACACCAGGAAGGATTAGCAAATGAGCGAAAGATGCTTGAGAGGATTTGGTTACATGAGAATGAAGAGATCAAGAACTGGTTAGAGGATAATTGATCGATGCACCGGTAAGATTAGGAGAACGATAACTGAAAGCTAAGAATGAATAAACCTGAATTGATGGACTCCGGATAATCAAACTGAGAAGACTCTTGAATTGCTCCGGATAGATGAAAATAATTCTCACAACCGAAGACAATTATGAGATGATGGCAGCCAGCTAGAATCACGAATCTTTGAAGAGAATGGAGCAAGATTAAAGAGAAACTCTTCTTCGGTCTTCAAATGTTGAGAGTGACGACGAGAAACACCACCATGAATCGTTGATGCACTCCGGAATGAAAATAGAAAAGGTTGAGCCAATGATGAAAAGAATTTGACAGATCTTGGAGAAAACATTTGACTGATGATAAATCATTCTTACGTCAAACTTTGAAATGAATTTGAGACTACTCCGGGAGAATTGGAAGAGTCAGGTAAGATCCTGGAAAAAGACCTGTGGGTTAGGGCCCACTCAAAAGATACACCGTTGAAATGATTTAAGAGAGAAAGCACCGGTTGAATTAAATGGCTTGAAAAAGATAACATCCTCGAAAGAGTTAGAATGAAAGCAGAGTGTAAACACGAATCTTCGAGATATCTTGAGCACTCCGGAACAATTGAATAGCGAGAAGTGGATGATTACGAGGTGCACCGGTATGATAAAACTTCTGAAACGAGGAAAGGATATGGTCAACACCAAAAGCTTGAATTGAATTCATCGAAGATGAAAAGAATGAAGAATGACGAACTTGAAGCTCCATTAGAATCTTCCTGAGAATCACCGGATAAGAACATTGATGGAGAAGAATGGAGAGACTTCATAACCAATAAGATGGATACTTGACTAAGAAAAATCCGAGTCCTTGACGAAACAAGGGTGGGTGGGCGGGAAAACAAAGACAATTTGGGATGGATGAAACGAACACCATTGAGAAGAACTGATAATTGATCTTGCGAATGTTGAAGTGATCGGATCCACTTGAAGAGAGACACGCCGGTTGAAAAGGATAAACACGACAAACCCGATGATCAAGAAGGATTGATATTCACATGAGAACACCGCTTAGGAAAGGTATGGAATCAACATTTGACTTCGAAGCAACTCGAATACCACAACTCAAAACAAAAACAAAGGATTGGCTTGCAGAATAAGCCGGAACAAACATATGATAGAGATTTCGTCCGAAGTTTTCGTGGTGGGGCCTACACGGGCTCGATCGTACAGCACCATCATGTACAAGGCAGTGCATATGACATACGAAGCATCCCCGAGTCAGCATAGCCAAGGACTCTTTAAGACACAACGAGACCACTATAAAACCAACCGTGAATAGGCGGACCACTAGACGTCGAACCCCAATTTCATATCATACATCTGTCGGAAAGATATCCTAAGAGCTACTTGAATTCCCACCTATGAAACTCCCGAACCTTTCCGGTTATGCAATCAGGTGTTGGGGATACAGGGGAAGCATAATATCTCACCCAAACTAGCAAATCCTACATCCAGCTGTATCCATCCTTCAACACATAACTGAGAAAAACTTCGAAAACCATCTACCTCAACCTTCGAAAAGCATCCGTTATACAAGTTATGGCGATACTCCCGAACTCCCGCCCCAGTACTGGGTGGCGTCGAGGTTATCTCACCAACAACTGCACAAAAGAGATTTTCGATGTCGGCGTACTAAACTCAGGTATTCTAGAACTGCAACGATAAAATTATGACGACAACACCTCGGAGCTCAACTCCCCGGCACACTGCCACAAAACCCCTGACAGGAGGCACCAAGACAATGTTCTCGTCACAAAACCATCAGAACGATTCCAAGATACCTGCGTGATCCTAAAATTTTTTTTAGTGAAATTTTAGAAGAGAAGAGTCAAAACTCTACGTCAGGATGCCTTACCAGAGCGATGAAGGGACTGGGGAGTAAAAAGAATTCCTAAACTCTCCGATATATAATTCCTAAATGACTCAAAACATTTTTCTAGACTCAACTCGGTCGCTAATAACGATCAAGCAGTGGGGGATCCTAAGGTTGGGGAAGGCTCTGATTACCAACTTGTAACGCCCTCGATGCGGCTATATCTCCCACGTGTCGAAGCACGACTTAGAGGCATAACCGCATTGAAAGCAATGTCGCAAGTGAGGTAATCTTCACACAACCCATGTAATACATAAGGGAAAGATACATAGTTGGCTTACAATCGCCACTTCACACAATTACATGAATAAAGCATTACATCAACCAGATACAATCAAGGTCCGACTACGGAACCAAAATAAAAGAAGAACCCCAAATGCGATAAGGTCCCCGATCGACCCCAACTGGGCTCCACTACTGATCAACTAGAACAAAACAACACAAAGGACAAGATCTTCATCGAGCTCCTCCTGATCTTGGTTGCGTCATCTGCAAGGACTCATCGGCACCTGCAAACTGGTTTGGAAGTATCTGTGAGTCACGGGGACTCAACAATCTCGCACCCTCGCGATCAAGACTATTTAAGCTTATGGGTAAGGTAAAGGTATGAGGTGGAGCTGCAGCAAGCGACTAGCATATATGGTGGCTAAACATACGCAAAAGAGAGCGAGAAGAGAAGACAAAGCACGATCGAGAAATCTATGATCAAGAAGTGATCCTATAGCAACCTACGCCAAGCATAACTCCAACACCGTGTTCACTTCCCGGACTCCGCCGGAAAGAGACCATCACGGTTACACACGCGGTTGATGCATTTTTAATTAAGGTCAACTTCAGGTTTTCTACAACCGGACATTAACAAATTCCCATCTGCCCATAACCGCGGGCACGGCTTTCGAAAGTTCAAATCCTTGCAGGGGTGCCCAACTTAGCCCATCACAAGCTCTCACGGTCAACGAAGGAATAGACCTCCTCCCGAGACATTCCGATCAGACTCGGTATCCCGGTTCTACAAGACATTTCGACAGGGTAAAACTAAACCAGCAACACCGCCTGAATGTGCCGATAAATCCCGATAGGAGCTGCACATATCTCTTTCTCAGGGCACACTTAGATTGTCTTAGGTACGGGTAGGCCAGCCCAGAGTTGCCCCTGGTGGCCACCGGCAGCTGACAGGTTGGACCAACACTCAGAGGAGCACTGGCCCGGGGGGGTAAAATAATGATGACCCTTTGGGCTCCGGAAACCCAAGGGAAAAAGAGGCTAGGGGGAAAATGGTAAAACCAAGGTTGGGCATTGCTGAGGAGTTTTATTCAAGGCGAACTGTCAAGGGGTTCCCATAATAGCCCAACCGCGTAAGGAACGCAAAATCCGGGAACATAACACCGATATGACAGAAACTAGGGCGGCAAGAGTGGAACAAAACACTAGGCAAAAGGCCAAGCCTTCCACCCTTTACCAAGTATATAGATGCATTAAGATAACGAGATAATATAACGATATCCCAACAAATAAACAAGGTTCCAACAAGGAACGATCTCCAATCTTCACCTGCAACTAGCAATGCTATAAGAGGGGCTGAGCAAAGCGGTAACATAGCCAATCAACGGTTTGCTAGGACATGGTGGGTTAGAGGTTTGACATGGCAATTTGGAAGGCATGGTAAGCAAGTGGTAGGTATCGTAGCATAGGCATAGCAAAAGAGCAAGCATCTAGCATGCAAAGATAGAAGTGATTTCGAGGGTATGATCATCTTGCCTGCAAAGTTGTCAGAGTTGACTTGGTCCTCGTAAGCAAACTCAACGGGCTCATCGTTAGTGAACTCGTCTCCCGGCTATACCCAAACAAGACAAACAAGCAAAAGGAACATAATCAATCATGTGCAAAGCTCAAACAACATGATGCAAACATGGTATGCTCTGCGGGATGCGATATGTGATGCATATGCAAGATTTGACAAGGAATGATTGAACCTGGCCTCAACTTGGAAATCCAAGAGTTCCAATGGAAAGGTGAGATGATTTTGGTAGAAATCGATATAAAGATCACCGGAATCGGATGCACGGTTTGGAAATGGCAAGCAAAACAAATATGGCACCGGTCTGCGATAAACAACAAGTAGCCATCTAAATGCACCAAGATAATTATTCTACAACACTCAAACATGGCAAAAAAATACATGGCAGGGATTCACTCATGATGCTTGACAAAAGATGAACACTGAGCTACGGCCAATTCATCCATTAACAGGTTCAAACAAGCATGGCAAAAATGCAAACGATAACAGATTTCAGACTTAGTGAAATTAACACAAGTATGGACTTTCAGATCAGGTAGCACACTTTGGAGCATGAAAACTATATGCTACAGGAACTTAAAATGGCAAAGCAAGGCATTAAATGGAGCTACTAAAAGCACTTAACAAAAGTCCATTTGTGAACTTGAGCCAAAAGGGATCAGAAAATACAATTGCAAGCATGTGAACATGGCAAAAACATAATCAGATCTCAGACTTAGTGAAAAACTGGAGCATGCAAATCTGTTAACGAGTAGGCATGTTTACGAGCTCGATGCACTCACTACAGAGCAAGGCATGACAATATAAGCATACACCAATCAGGAATACATAACATAGAAGCTAGACATGGCAAGAACAACAACATAGCATGCACGGATCAACAACAACATCCTCGGCAAAATCACTAACAAGTAGACAATCTGCCAGGATTCACGAAATAGCAAAAGTAGAGCTCGATTGAATCAAGCGAGGGTGCTCCATAATTGCAAACAAAGACATGGATGGATAGAGCATCACAATTTTAACAAATTATCCTTACTGATCATCGTCAAAAGAGGCACGGATCACTAGGAAACAACATGAACATATGGCATATTGATAAAAACAGATCAAGGACTTAGAGAAATTCTAAGTCCCTGAAATCAGCATTAACGAATGCACTACTTTGCAAGCTTGTGCTAGTCACCACACCTATCACAAAAATACATGGTAAGCACCTCTGTAAAGATGGCATGGGACATAACAAAATCCATGTAGAACTCAGGAGCATATCATGCACACATTAAACATGGCAAAAATGAAAAATAGCTATTTGGTGCAGCAGATCTGACAATTATCTCAAATAGCTCTCTTCCAACAGCATTTATGGATATCAAGATGAGTTCAAATTAAAATGATACAATGAGATGGAATGATGTACTCTCAGAGACAAACATTTTGATATGCTACACGGCCAAAACGGAGCTACGGATGCGGAGCTACGGCATGATGAAGTATGCTAAAAAAATATGCAAAACTGGGACAAAAACGAGGTCAACCCTAGGGTTACTGTAGCAGCGGATCTGGATCTGGCGCAGACGGACTTCGAGGCGGCGGCGCTCTCGCCGGAGTTGACGTAGACGACGGCGGCCGGAGAGGCGAGGTGGCCGCGGCGCCGGGTGCCGTGCGCCGGGTGCCGGCGGCGAGGTGGCGCCGGACGCGGATGGCGGCGGGCGGCGCCGGCGTGGGAGGACCGGAGTTGTGCGGCGGTGGGCGGCGAGTGCCTCGGTCGGTGAGGAGCTCCGGCCGGCACGGGCGTCGGCGCGGCGGAGGAAGAAGCTTCGGGCGGCGGCGGCTCCCAGTACGCGCAGGGCGGCGCGGCAGGAGGAGGCGGGCCCGGAGGCGGGAGGAGAGGGCCGGCCTTGGGCCCGGGCGGGCCGGCGGCGATGTGGGCGCGGCTGCCCACGTGGCGGCTCGCGGTTGGTCCGGGCGAGCGCGGACGTGTCCGGCGCGTCCGGACGTTGTCCGGCGCGCGGAGAGGAAGGGGAGCTAGGGTTTGGGGAAGAAGATCCGAAAATTTCGGGAGAGGGTCTATATATAGGCATATAGGGAGCTAGGAGAGTCCAAATGAGGTGCGGTTTTCGGCCACACGATCGTGATCGAATGATCTAGATGATGGAGAGGGTTTTGGTGGGTTTTGGGCCAAATTGGAAAGGTGTTGGGCTGCAACACACACGAGGCCTTTCTCGGTCCCTCGGTTAACCGTTGGAGTATCAAACGAAGTCCAAATGGTACGAAACTTGACAGGCGGTCTACCGGTAGTAAACCAAGGCCGCTTGGCAAGTCTCGGTCCAATCCGGAAATGTTTCCCCACACATGAAAAGGTAGAAATGACCACCGGAGGAGATAGGAGCGCCGGAATGCAAAACGAACAACGGGGAAAAAGCTCGGATGCATGAGACGAACATGTATGCAAATGCAATGCACATGATGACATGATATGCAATGCATGACACACAATCAATGACAAACGCAACAACAGCAAAAACTGGAGGACACCTGGCACATCGGTCTCGGGGCGTTATAGGCGCCGCTGATGTCGGTGCTTGGGTTGCTTCTTGGAGGGGTCATCCTCCGCTGTCTCGTCGCCATTGGCTTCTTTGGGGGTGTCCACCATGTATATATCATATGATGAGGTGGGGGTCCAGTGCCCCGAGGGCGGTGGATCTTGTTCGTCTCCGGCTTCGTCGTCCATATCGTCGAAGTCTTCGGAGCCGAAGTCGAGCATGTCGGTTAAGTCGTCGAAAGTGGCTACTAAGTGGGTGGTGGGTGGGCAGTGAGTTTCTTCGTCGTCCGCATCCCATTCTGGTCGGACATAGTTCGACCAAGGTTCTCCTGACAGGGAGAGAGACCTTAATGAATTTAGCACATCTCCGAAAGGTGAGTGCTGAAATATATCCGCGGAGGTGAACTCCATCATCGGCGCCCAGTCGGGTTCGACGGGCACAGATATGAGCGGCTCGGAGTCCGTGGCCTGGGATGAACCCAGTGGTTCGGCGACACGGCTCTCGTAAGGAGTGAAGTCAGTATCCGGCTCTAACGCCACTGAGAGTGCGGCCTCCATGGCGGGGTCCATCCCTCCGCTCTCGGATGACGCGACTTGCTCCGGATCGATGGACGGACTAGTTGCAGATGCGATCTCCCGAACATTGTCCGATGGCAGAGTTACGTCATGCTCGTCACGACTGTACGGCGCGTCCGACATGGGCCCG
This sequence comes from Triticum urartu, assembly GCF_003073215.2. NCBI lineage: Eukaryota > Viridiplantae > Streptophyta > Magnoliopsida > Poales > Poaceae > Triticum > Triticum urartu. The sequence continues at coordinate 328,784,948 of NC_053026.1, forward strand.
AATCCGTCGAAGATCAAGTCTCCGCGGATGTCGGCCGTGTAGTTCAAGTTTCCGAATCTGACCTGATGGCCAGGGGCGTAGCTCTCAATCTGCTCCAGAAGGCCAAGCGAATTGGCCCGCAGTGCAAAGCCGCCGAATATGAAGATCTGTCCGGGGAGGAAAGCCTTACCCTGGACCGCATCGCTAGCGATGATCGAAGGAGCCATCAAGCCTTATGGTGACGACGTAGTGGAACTCTCAATGAAAGCACCAATGTCGATGTCAAAACTGGCGGATCTCGGGTAGGGGGTCCCTAACTGTGCGTCTAAGGTGGATGGTAACAGGAGGCAGGGGACACGATGTTTACCCAGGTTCGGGCCCTCTTGATGGAGGTAATACCCTACGTCCTGCTTGATTGTTCTTGATGATATGAGTATTACAAGAGTTGATATACCACGAGATCAGAGAGGTTAAACCCTAAAATCTAGCCTATGGTATGATTGTATGTTGTCCTACGGACTAAAACCTTCCGGTTTATATAGGCACCGGAGGGGGCTAGGGTTACACAAGGTCGGTTACAAAGGAGGAGATATACATATCCGTATTGCCTAGCTTGCCTTCCACGCCAAGTAGAGTCCCATCCGGACACGGGACGAAGTCTTCAATCTCGTATCTTCATAGTCCAACAGTCCGGCCAAAGGATATAGTGCGGCTGTCCGGAGACCCCCTAATCCAGGACTCCCTCACCCATTGTCCCCACGGGTATCCCACGCAAGACATACATCAAGTGTTCTCAAATCCTTAAAGACTCAATCCGATAAGATAACTTCAAAGGGAAAACTCAATCCACTACAAGAGAGTAGAGGGGGAGAAACATCATAAGATCCAACTATAATAGCAAAGCTCACGATACATAAAGATCGTACCACCTCAAGAACACGAGAAAGAGAGATCAAACACATAGCTACTGGTACATACCCTCAGCCCTGAGGGAGAACTACTCCCTCCTCATCATGGAGAGCGCCGGGATGATGAAGATGGCCACCGGAGAGGGGTTCCCCCTCTGGTAGGGTGCTGGAATGGGTCTAGATTGGTTTTCGGTGGCTACAGAGGCTTCTGGCGGCGGAACTCCCGATCTATTGTGCTCTCCGAAGTTTTTAGGGTATATGGGTATATATGGGAGGAAGAGAGTACGTCAGGGGGGCCACGAGGGGCTCACGAGGGTGGAGGGCGCGCCCAGGGGGGTGGGCGCGCCCCCTGCCTCGTGACCTCCTCGTAGATCCCCCGACGTGCACTCCAAGTCTTCTGGGCTTCTTTCCTTCCAAAAATGAGTTCCGTGAAGTTTCAGGTCAATTGGACTCCGTTTGGTTTTCCTTTTCTTCGAAACCCTAAAATAGGGTAAAACAGAAACTGGCACTGGGCTCTGGGTTAATGGGTTAGTCCCAAAAATGATATAAAAGTGTATAATAAAGCCCATAAACATTCAAAATAGTAAATAATATAGCATGGAGCAATAAAAAATTATAGATACGTTGGAGACGTATCAGCATCCCCAAGCTTAATTCCTGCTCGTCCTCGAGTAGGTAAATGATAAAAACAGAATTTTTGATGTGGAGTGCTACTTGGCATAATTTGAATGTAATTTTTCTTAATTTTGGTATGAATATTCAGATCCGAAAGATTCAAGACAAAAGTTCATATTGACATAAAAACAATAATGCTTCAAGCATACTAACAAAGCAATCATGTCTTCTCAAAATAACATGGCCAAAGAGAGCTATCCCTACAAAATCATGTAGTCTGGCTATGCTCCATCTTCACCACACAAAATATTTAAATCATGCACAACCCCGATGACAAGCCAAGCAATTGTTTCATACTTTTGGTGTTCTCAAACTTTTTCAATCTTCACGCAATACATGAGCGTGAGCCATGGATATAGCACTATAGGTGGAATAGAATGGTGGTTGTGGAGAAGACAAAAAGGGAGAAGATAGTCTCACATCAACTAGGCGTATCAACGGGCTATGGAGATGCCCATCAATAGATATCAATGTGAGTGAGTAGGGATTGCCATGCAACGGATGCACTAGAGTTATAAGTGTATGAAAGCTCAACAAAAGAAACTAGTGGGTGTGCATCCAACTCACTTGCTCACGAAGACCTAGGGCATTTTAAGGAAGCCCATCATTGGAATATACAAGCCAAGTTCTATAATGAAAGATTCCCACTAGTATATGAAAGTGACAACATAGGAGACTCTCTATCATGAAGATCATGGTGCTACTTTGAAGCACAAGTGTGGTAAAAGGATAGTAGCATTGTCCATTCTCTCTTTTTCTCTCATTTTTTTATTTAGGCCTTTCTCTTTTTTTATGGCCCCTTTTCTCTTTTTTTTATTTGGGCTTCTTTGGCCTCTTTTTTTTTCGTCTGGTGTCTCATCCCGACTTGTGGGGGAATCATAGTCTCCATCATCCTTTCCTCACTGGGACAATGCTCTAATAATGATGATCATCACACTTCTATTTACTTACAACTCAAGAATTACAACTCGATACTTAGGACAAGATATGACTCTATATGAATGCCTCCGGCGGTGTACCGGGATGTGCAATGACTCAAGAGTGACATGTATGGAAGAATTATGAACGGTGGCTTTGCCACAAATATGATGTCAACTACATGATCATGCAAAGCAATATGACAATGATGAAGCGTGTCATAATAACAGAACGGTGGAAAGTTGCATGGCAATATATCTCGGAATGGCTATGGAAATGCCATAATAGGTAGGTATGGTGGCTGTTTTGAGGAAGGTATATGGTGGGTGTATGATACCGGCGAAAGGTGCGCGGTATTAGAGAGGCTAGCAATGGTGGAAGGGTGAGAGTGCGTATAATCCATGGACTCAACATTAGTCATAAAGAACTCACATACTTATTGCAAAAATCTATTAGTTATCGAAACAAAGTACTATGCGCATGCTCCTAGGGGGATAGATTGGTAGGAAAAGACCATCGCTCGTCCCCGACCGCCACTCATAAGGAGGACAATCAATAAATAAATCATGCTCCGACTTCATCACATAACGGTTCACCATACGTGCATGCTACGGGAATCACAAACTTTAACACAAGTATTTCTCAAATTCACAACTACTCAACTAGCATGACTCTAATATCACCATCTCCATATCTCAAAACAATCATTAAGCATCAAACTTCTCTTAGTATTCAATACTCTATATGAAAGTTTTTACTATTCTTGGATGCCTAGCATATTAGGATTATTTAAGAAAATTACCATGCTATTTAAAACTCTCAAAATGATATAAGTGAAGCATGAGAGTTCATATATTTCTATAAAATAAAACCACCACCGTGCTCTAAAAAGATATAAGTGATGCACTATAGCAAACGACAAACTACTCCGAAAGATATAAGTGAAGATCAATGAGTAGTCGAATAATTATGCAGCTATGTGAAGACTCTCTAACATTTAATAATTTCAGATCTTGGTATTTTATTCAAACAGCAAGCAAAGCAAAATAAAATGACATTCTAAGAATGGTAAACATCATGTGAAGAAGCAAAAACTTAGGATCAACTGAAACTAACCGATAGTTGTTGAAGAAGAAAGGTGGGATGCCAACAGGGGCATCCCCAAGCTTAGATGCTTGAGGCTTCTTGATTCCTCTCATATCACGGTCTCCCTAAATCTCAAAAGCTTCATCCACACAAAACTCAACAAGGACTCGTGACATAAGTTAGTATAAACCATTGCAAAAACCTTATCATACTCTACTGTAGCAAATCACTAAAATTATTATTTAACATTGCATACTAAATGCCTCTGCATATTTAATAGTCCTATCCTCAAATAGAGTCATTAAAGAAGCAAACATATGCAAACAATGCAAACATAACAGCAATCTGCCTAAACAGGACAGTCTGTAAAGAATGCAGCAACATCCATACTTCCCTAGCTCAAAAAATTATTAAAGAAAATTCCCACTGTAGTAAATTTATCAGAGCTTAATATGCAAAAGGTTTCAACATTTTATCACATTCTTACTTTTCTAGGGAATTATTGCAACAGCGGTAAACTTTCTGTTTTCAAACAGCAACATGAGGACTTCTAAAATAGGTATAGTAAAGGCTATCAATTGCACTTTTATTGAGATAAAAGATGCAAAACATTGTTCTAAATAAAAGCAGGCAAATCTTAACAAAATAAATTGACGCTCCAAGCAAAACACATATCATGTGGTGAATAAAAATATAGCTCCAAGTAAAGTTACCGATGAACGAAGACGAAAGAGGGGATGCCTTCCGGGGCATCCCCAAGCTTAGGCTCTTGGCTATCCTTGAATATTACTTTGGGGGTGCCTTGGGCATACCCAATATTAGGCTCTTGCCACTCCTTATTCCATAGTCCATCGAATCTTTACCCAAGACTTGAAAACTTCACAACACAAAACTTAACAGAAAACTCGTAAGCTCTGTTAGTATAAGAAAGTAAATCACCACTTCAAGGTACTATAATGAACTCATTATTTATTTATATTGTTGGTGTTATATCTACTGTATTCCAACTTCTCTATGGTTCATACCCTCCTATACTACTCATAGATTCATCAAAATAAGCAAACAACACATCGAAAACAGAATCTGTCAAAAACAGAACAGTCTGTAGTAATCTGGATCAAACATATACTTCTGGAACTCATAAAATTCTCAAATAAATTTATGGACCTGAGGAATTTATCTATTAATCATCTTCAAAAATAATTAACTAAATATCACTCTCCAAATAAAAATGGCAGCAATTCTCGTGAGCACTAAAGTTTCTGTTTTTTACAGCATGATCAACAAGACTTTCCCCAAGTCTTCCCAAAGGTTCTACTTGGCACAAACACTAATTAAAAGCATAAAACCACATCTAAACAGAGGCTAGATTAATTATTTATTACTAAACAGGAGAAAAAAATCAAGGAATAAAAATAAAATTGGGTTGCCTCCCAACAAGTGCTATCGTTTAACGCCCCTAGCTAGGCATGATGATTTCAATGATGCTCACATAAAAGATAAGAATTGTAACATAAAGAGAGCATCATGAAGAATATGACTAGCACATTTAAGTCTAACCCACTTCCTATGCATAGGGATTTTGTGAGCAAACAACTTATGGGAACAATAATCAACTAGCATAGGAGGGCAAAACAAGCATAACTTCAAAACTTTAAGCACATAGAGAGGAAACTTGATATATTGCAATTCCTACAAGCATATGTTCCTCCCTCATAATAATTTTCAGTAGCATCATGAATTAATTCAACAATATAACCAGCACCTAAAGCATTCTTTTCATGATCTACAAGCATAGAAAATTTACTACTCTCCACACAAGAAAAATTCTTCTCATGAATAATAGTGGGAGCAAACTCAACAAAATAACTATCATGTGATTGAAAATTAAGATCAAGATGACAAGTTTCATGGTTATCATTATTCTTTAAAGCATACGTGTCATCACAATAATCATCATAGATAGAAGGCATGCTTTCATCATAATAAATTTGCTCATCAAAACTTGGGGGACAAAAAATATCATCTTCATCAAACGTAGCTTCCCCAAGCTTGTGGCTTTGCATATCATTAGCATCATAGATATTCAAGGAATTCATACTAATAACATTGCAATCATGCTCATCATTCAAATATTTAGTGCCAAACATTTTATAGATTTCCTCTTCTAGCACTTGAGCACAATTATCCTTTCCATCATACTCACGAAAGATATTAAAAAGGTGAAGCGTATGAGACAAACTCAATTCCATTTTTTTATAATTTTCTTTTATAAACTAAACTAGTGATAAAACAAGAAAATAAAAGACTCGATTGCAAGATCTAAAGATATACCTTCAAGCACTCACCTCCCCGGCAACGGCGCCAGAAAAGATCTTGATGTCTACTACACAACCTTCTTCTTGTAGACGTTGTTGGGCCTCCAAGTGCAGAGGTTTGTAGGACAGTAGCAAATTTCCCTCAAGTGGATGACCTATCAATCCGTAGGAGGCTTAGGATGAAGATGGTCTCTCCCAAGCAACCCTGCAACCAAATAACAAAGACTCTCTTGTGTCCCCAACACACCCAATACAATGGTAAATTGTATAGGTGCACTCGTTCGGCGAAGAGATGGTGATACAAGTGGTATATGGATGGTAGATAATGATTTTTGTAATCTGAAGTTATAAAAATAGCAAGGTAACTAATGATAAAAATGAGCGTAAACGGTATTGCAATGCATTGAAACAAGGCCTAGGGTTCATACTTTTGCTAGTGCAAGTTCCCTCAACAATAATATCATAATTGGATCACATAACTATCCCTCAACATGCAACAAAGAGTCACTCCAAAGTCACTAATAGCGGAGAAAAAACGAAGAGATTATGGTAGGGTACGAAACCACCTCAAAGCTATTCTTTCCAATCAATCCGTTGGGCTATTCCTATAAGTGTCACAAACAGCCCTAGAGTTCGTACTAGAATAACACCTTAAGACACAAATCAACCAAAACCCTAGTGTCACCTAGATACTCCAATGTCCCCTCAAGTATCCGTGGGCATGATTATACGATATGCATCACACAATCTCAGATTCATCTATTCAACCAACACAAAGGACCTCAAAGAGTGCCCCAAAGTTTCTACGGGAGAATCACGATGAAAACGTGTGCCAACCCCTATGCATAGGTTCATGGGCGGAACCCGCAAGTTGGTCACCAAAACATACATCAGGTGAATCACGTGATATCCCATTATCACCACAGATATCCACGGCAATACATACATCAAGTGTTCTCAAATCTTTAAAGACTCAATCCGATAATATAACTTCAAAGGGGAAACTCAATCCATTACAAGAGAGTAGAGGGGGGAAGAAACATCATAGGATCCAAATATAATAGCAAAGCTTGCGATACATCAAGATCGTATCATCTCAAGAACACGAGAGAGAGAGAGAGAGATCAAACACATAGCTACTGGTACATACCCTCAGCCCCGAGGGAGAACTACTCCCTCCTTGTCATGGAGAGCACCGGGATGATGAAGATGGCCACCGGAGAAGGATTGCCCCCTCCGATAGGGTGCCGGAACGGGTCTAGATTGGTTTTCGGTGGCTACGGAGGCTTCTGGCGGCGGAACTCCCGATCTATCATGTTCCCAGATGTTTTTAGTGTATATGGAGATATATAGGCGGAAGAAGTACGTCAGGGGGCCACGAGGGGCTCACGAGGGTGGAGGGCGCGCTCCCCTACCTCGTGACCTCCTCGCAGATCCGCCGACGTGCACTCCAAGTCTTCTGGTCTTCTTTCCTTCCGAAAATGAGTTCCATGAAGTTTCAGGTCAATTGGACTCCGTTTGGTTTTCCTTTAAAATAGGGTAAAAACAGAAACTGGCATTGGGCTCTGGGTTAATAGGTTAGTCCCAAAAATGATATAAAAGTGTATAATAAAGCCCATAAACATTCAAAACAGTAAATAATATAGCATGGAGCAATCAAAAATTATAGATAGGTTGGAGACGTATCAATCCCCGTTGTAGGGTGTTGCAATACGTTCATGATTTGCTTATAGTGGGTTGCGTGAGTGACTGAAACACAAACCCGAGTAAGGGGGTTGTTACGTATGGGATAAAGAGGACTTGATACTTTAATGCTATGGTTGGGTTTTACCTTAATGATCTTTAGTAGTTGCGGATGCTTGCTAGAGTTCCAATCATAAGTGCATATGATCCAAGTAGAGAAAGTATGTTAGCTTATGCCTCTCCCTCATATGAAACTGCAATAATGATTACCGGTCTAGTTATCGATTGCCTAGGGACAAATAACTTTCTCGTAACAGAAAGCTCTTTACTAAAACTAACTTAGTTGTGTCTTTATCTAAACAGCCCCTACTTTTTATTTACTTGCTCCTTATTATCTTGCAAACCTATCCAAAAACACCTACAAAGTACTTCTAGTTTCATACTTGTTCTAGGTAAAGCGAACGTCAAGCGTGCGTAGAGTTGTATCGGTGGTCGATGGAACTTGATGGAATATTTGTTCTACCTTTAGCTCCTCGTTGGGTTCGACACTCTTACTTATCGAAAACTATTGCGATCCCCTATACTTGTGGGTTATCAGCCGCTCCTCTCGTCACCGTCGCCGACGCCGCACCCTGCCCCGACACCGCCCACCGCCGCCCGCCGCCCGTCCTCCACCCCGACGCCGCCTGATGCCGTGATATGTCTCCGTCGTATCTACTTTTCCAAACACTTTTGCCCTTGTTTTGGACTCTAACTTGCATGATTTGAATGGAACTAACCCGGACTGACGCTGTTTTCAGCAGAATTACCATGATGTTATTTATGTGCAGAAACAAAGGTTCTCGGAATGACATGAAACTTCACGGAGCAACTTTTTGGAAAATATAAAAAATACCTGCAAAAGATGAAGGCCAGGGGGCCCACCACCTATCCATGAGGGTGGGGGGCGCGCCCCCTACCTCGTGCCCCCTGGAGTTCCTTGGACTCCAACTCCAGCTCTATATATTGTGTTTCGGGGAGAAAAAAATCAAAGAGAAGGATTCATCACGTTTTACGATACGGAGCCGCTGCCAAGCCCTAAAACCTCTCGGGAGGGCTGATCTGGAGTCCGTATGGGGCTCCGGAGAGGGGAATCTGTCGCCATCGTCATCATCAACCATCCTACATCACCAATTTCATGATGCTCACCGCCGTGCGTGAGTAATTCCATCGTAGGCTTGCTGGACTGTGATGGGTTGGATGGGATCTATCATGTAATCGAGTTAGTTTTGTTAGGGTTTGATCCCTAGTATCCACTATGTTCTGAGAGTGATGTTGCTATGACTTTGCTATGCTTAATGCTTGTCATTAGGGCCCGAGTGCCATGATTTCAGATCTGAACCTATTATGTTTCCATCAATATATGAGAGTTCTAGATCCTATCTTGCAAGTCTATAGTCACCTATTGTGTGTTATGTTCCGTTAACCCCGAAGTGACAATAATCGGGATACTTACTGGTGATGACCGTAGTTTGAGGAGTTCATGTATTCACTATGTGTTAATGCTTTGTTCCGGTACTCTATTAAAAGGAGGCCTTGATATCCCTTAGTTTCCGTAAGAACCCCGCTGCCACGGGAGGGTAGGACAAAAGATGTCATGCAAGTTCTTTTCCATAAGCATGTATGACTATATTCGGAATACATGCCTACATTACATTGAAGAACTGGAGCTAGTTCTGTGTCACCCTAGGTTATGAGTGTTACATGATGAACTGCATCCGGCATAATTCTCCATCACTGATCCATTGCCTACGAGCTTTCCATATATTGTTCTTCGCTTATTTACTTTTCCGTTGCTATTGCTATCATCACTACAAAATACCAAAAACATTACTTTTGCTATCATTACCTTTTGCTACCGTTATCACTACTATCATATTACTTTGCTACTAAACACTTTCCTGCAGATATTAAGTTTCCAGGTGTGGTTGAATTGACAACTCAGCTGCTAATACTTGAGAGTATTCTTTGGCTCCCCTTGTGTCGAAATCAATAAATTTGGGTTGAATACTCTACCCTCGAAAACTGTCGCGATCCCCTATACTTGTGGGTTATCAAGACTATTTTATGGCGCCGTTGCCGGGGAGCATAGCTCTATTCTTTGAGATCACTTGGGATTTATATCTTCTTATCATTATGAAGAACTTGAGAGATCGAAAAGCCAAGATTTATCCCTCAACTACGAGGGTAGGTAAGGAACTACCATCTAGCTCTGCACTTGATTCACCTTCTGTTTTGAGTAAGCTTGCGACACCTAAACCTGCTTCTGCTATTCGTTCTGATATGTCGCATGTTATTGATGATGCTACTTCTGCTATGCATGATACTTATGATGAAATTACTTCTATGCTTGATACTACTGTGCCACTTAGTGAATTTCTTGATGAACAACTTGCTAGGGCTAGAGAGAATGAAAATATTGAATCTGATAATACTGATGAAAGTGATGATGAAGACTTCCCTGTTATTCCTAAGGGTTATGTTTTTGATAAAGAAGCTTCTTTAGCTATTTTAGCTTGCAAAGATATATACGAACTCAAGAGGTTATTAGCTAAATGGAATCAGAAATCTATAAATGCTAGGATGAAACCTGACCCTGCTTTTGCTACTTCACCTATCTGTGTTACCGATAAGGATTATGAATTCTCTGTTGATCCTGATATAATTACTTTGGTTGTATCTGATCCTTTTCATGGCTATGAATCTGAAACTGTTGTGGCACGTCTTACTAAATTAAATGATATAGCCACCCTGTTCACTAATGATGAGAGAACTCGTTACTTTTATATCCTTAAAATATTTCCGTTCTCATTAAAGGGTGATGCTAAGATATGGTTTAATTCTCTTGATCCTGGTTGTGTGCGTAATCCCCAGGATATGATTTATTACTTCTCTGCTAAATATTTCCCTACTCATAAGAAACAAGCTGCTTTAAGGGATATTTATAATTTTGTGCAAATTGAAGAAGAGAGTCACCCACAAGCTTGGGGGAGGCTTCTCAAGTTACTTAATGCTTTGCCTGATCATCCTCTTAAGAAAAATGAAATACTTGATATCTTTTATAATGGACTAACCGATGCTTCCAGAGATTACCTGGATAGTCGTGCTGCTTCTGTTTTCAGGGAAAGAACACCGGATGAAGCTGAAATTCTATTGAATAATATGTTGACAAATGAAAATAATTGGACACCTCCTAAGCCAGTTCCTCAGCCTATTCGTAAACCAACTCCGAAGAAGAGAGGTATTCTATTTCTCAGTCCTGAAGATATGCAAGAGGCAAAGAAATCTATGAAAGAAAAAGGTATTAAAGCTGAATATGTTAAGAATTTACCTCCTATTGAAGAAATACATGGTCTTAATTTACCGCCTGTTGAAGAAACATGTGATCTTAATCCATTACCTATTGAAGAAACTCATGGTCTTGATAACCCGACACAGGTAGTAAAGGTAAATTCTCTCTATAGATATGATAAAGCTGAAATCCCATTTACTAAGTTTGCTAGCCCATGCTTAGATGAGTTTGATAAATTTATGGCTAAGCAAGATGACTTTAATGCTTATTTTGGTAGACAATTTAAATACAATTCAAATATGCTTGAGCACTTGGGTGATTATATGGCTAATGTCAAAGGTGAACTTAAACTTATTAGCAAACATGCTTCTATGGTTGCCACTCAAGTAGAACAAGTACTTAAAGCTCAAAATGATTTGCTCAATGAATTGAATAGTAAGAATAATGATAGTGCTGTTAGAGTGGCGACTAGAACTTGTAGAATGACTCAGGAACTTTGTATCCTGAAGGCCGCCCTAAGAGAATTGAGCAAGATTCTCAAAGAAATAATGTAGATGCACCTAGTCCTTCTAAAAGGAAGAAAAAGAAAAATGATAGGACTTTGCATGCTTCTAGTAAACGTATCGTTGAACCACCTAAGAATCCAAATGATATTTCTATCTCTGATGCTGAAACACAATCTGGTAATGAACCTGAAACTAGTGATAATGTTAATAATAATGTTCATGATGATGCTCAACCTAGTAATGATAATGATATAGAAATTGAACCTGCTGTTGATCTTGACAACCCACAATCAAAGAATCAACATTATGATAAGAAAGACTTTGTTGCTAGGAAACATGGTAAAGAAAGAGAGCCTTGGGTTTAGAAACCCATGCCTTTTCCTCCCAAACCATCCAAGAAAAAGGATGATGAGGATTTTGAGCGCTTTGTTGACATGATTAGACCTATCTTTTTGCGTATGCGATTAACTGATATGCTCAAAATGAATCCTTATGCTAAGTATATGAAAGATATTGTTACTAATAAAAGAAAGATACTGGAAGCTGAAATTTCCACCATGCTTGCTAATTATACTTTTGAGGGTGGAATACCTAAGAAACTAGGAGATCCCGGTGTACCAACTATACCATGCTCCATTAAAACAAACTATGTTAAAACTGCTTTATGTGATCTTGGAGCCAGTGTTAGTGTTATGCCTCTCTCTTTATATCGTAGACTTGATTTGAATAAGGTGACACCTACTGAAATATCTTTGCAAATGGCTGATAAATCGACTGCTATACCTGTCGGTATTTGTGAGGATGTGCCTGTTTTAATTGCAAACGTTACTATTTTAACGGACTTTGTTATTCTTGATATTCCTGAGGACGATAGTATGTCTATTATTCTTGGAAGACCCTTTTTGAATACTGTAGGGGCTGTTATTGATTGCACTAAAGGCAATGTCACTTTTCATGTTAATGGTAATGAGCATACGGAACACTTTCGGAGGAAACAACCTCAAGTACATAGTATCAACTCTATTGGAAAAATTCCATCGATTATATTTGGAGGTTTTGAATTTCCTCTTCCTACTGTCAAGAAGAAATATGATATTCTTATTATTGGGAATGTGCATATCCCCGTTGATGTAACATAGTGTTATTCAAAATTTCTCCGGTTCCATGTTAGTCGGAATGAGTTCGTTAACAAGTCTTGATCAACCTTGTTAGTGGATTCCTTTTGATGAGCATGAGATGGATGAAACTAGAAGGCACAACCTTTTGTATCCCACTTTTACTTTCTGTTATTTATATTAAAATAAAAATAGTATTTTTTTGTCTGTTATCTGAATTATCCGTGCAATATAAAAATACCCTGAAAATAAAAGTTCTCCAAATGCCCTGAAATTTAAATATGATTTTTTCTGGAATATTTGAGAATATTTGGCACTCAGAACACATCAGGAGGAGCTGGCACCTGGCCACGAGGGTCAGGGGCGCGCCCTACCCCCTTGGGCGCGCCCCCTGCCTTGTGGGCCCACGGTGGCCCTCCTCCACTTATCCTTTCACCCACACACTCCTTCTTCCTCCCACAAACACGAATAACCAGCTCAAACCCAAGTCCAAGCTCGTTTTGCTGCCATTTTTGATCTCCTTGCTCAAAGCACCTCTCACAAAACTGCTTGGGGAGATTGTTCCTTGGTATGTGACTCCTCCATTGGTCCAATTAGTTTTTGTTCTAGTGCTTTATTCATTGCAAATTTGTGCTGCCTAGGTGACCATGTTCTTGAGCTTGCATGTCAAATTTATATGGTTCCTAGTAGTTTTGATGCATGATATAGGCTATAGGCACTTGTAGGAGTAGTTGCTATCAATATTATTGAGTTTGGTTCACTTTTATTTTGAAGTTACTAAAAATTTTCAGAATTTTTCAGAGGAAGAAATATGCTTAGGAAAATGTTCCAAGGTGGTTCTTCAAGGAAGCAAGGACCCAGGCTTGCAATGCGTGATGCTGATGAAGAACCACCAAGAGACGCTCCAGTGCGTCCTTGTGAATGGCCTTCTGAGAACTTTGTGGATCGAGCGGGAATTAAGGAAGAATTTAATGCATATTTGCGTAACGCTGATCTTGTGAGCTTCGAGGAAGAGAAGTGCAGCCAGTATCACTATCTCACTAGTTCCTTTGTGAGGAGGTTTGAATTTTCATCTTCACGTAATTCTCCAACTATCCTGTTTGATCTTTATGAAAATTCTTAAACTATGGACTTAGAGGATTTTACCACTGCTTGCAAACTTGCATAATGGGGTAGTATCAGGGATCCTCGCAAATCTGAATTTAGAGGTTTTCTTGCTAGTATAACCGTGGGGGAATCTAGAGATATAACACAAGCTACCATAGGGAGCATTCACTTTCCTGCTATACATTATTTTGCTCTCTTCATAGGTAGATGCATTAATGGTAAAGATGAAGCATGTCATATGTGTGTTCCTGACCTCAATATTCTTAGGAGTGCTGTGTTAGGAGACAAATCTTATAATTTGGGAGCCATTGTTGCACGTAGGTTGCATCTTAATAGACTTAATGAAGATTTCTTTGGTGGAATTTATGCAACCCGCATAGCTAATTTTCTTGGTATAGCCATACGTGAAGATGATATTGAATTACCTCCTGCTTACCTAGACTTCAATGCTATGGTTCACCACTAGTTTGTTGAGAGGAATGAATCACCTCTCCAGTATCGACTAATCTTGACAGACGGCGTGTTGTCCATATTACTGTCCCTGCTCCTGCCTTCTTTGATTATCAGGCAAAAGGAAGATATGCTATTACCAGAGAGGAGGCAGATGAGTACGAGAGGAGAGCGGAGGCCGCTCGTCGCCACACTGCAGCTCAGGAGGCGATAGCCGCTGCATCGCAGTACGACCCCAACTATTATTATGGATATCCGCCAGGCCAGCCGTGGCCATAGACAAACTTAGGCCAAAAGCCTAAGCTTGGGGGAGTACGTATTTCCCACCGACATTACATTCATGTTCACACACTCATTGCTAGATGTCGATGCTCATACTTTTTCATTGTATCATTCATGCTAGTTTATTTTTCTTTTTATGCTTTCTTCTTGTGTGTTTAATAAACCTTAAGAAAAACCAAAAAAAAATTAGTTGTAGCTTTTAATTAGTTTACTTTCCATGCTTGTAACAGTAATTAAAAATAAAACCCAAAAAGATTTCCTGTTCTTCTTTTGCTTGTTGGGAGCTCTCCCGTGTAAATAGTTTTATTTATTTTCTGTTCTTTGGGGGTCGATAGGAGAAGACCATGACTAAATTGTTGAAGTGGCTCTTATATGCATAATTGTTTATCTGACAAAAGAGCCCATATTGCCTTGTCTTCTCCTGTTTATTGAATGCTTGCAAATTCTAGTTTAGTCCAATGCACGCGCACTATTATTATTATTCACATCATTCGGTCGTGCAAGTGAAAGGCAATTATGATGATATATGATGGACTGACTGAGATGAGAAAGTCTGGTATGAAATCGACCTCTTTTTTTTTGTAAATATGATTAGTTCATCGTTCCTGATTCAGCCTATTATGAATAAACATGTTTGCAATGACAACTAGAGATCATAGTTTCTTGTGCCATGCTTGATTAGCTCTGAGTTATAATGGTTTACCTTGCATGCCAACATGCTATTAAAATGGTTATGATGTGGTATGATAGGGTGGTATCCTCCTCTGAATGATTTAAGTGACTTGACTTGGCACATGTTCACGCATATAGTTGAAACAAAATCAACATAGCCTTCATGATATTTATGTTCATGGTGGATTTTATCCTACTCATGCTTGCATTCGGTGTTGATTAATATTAATGCATGTTCATGACTGTTGTCGCTCTCTAGCTGGTC
This sequence comes from Triticum urartu, assembly GCF_003073215.2. Taxonomy (NCBI): domain Eukaryota; kingdom Viridiplantae; phylum Streptophyta; class Magnoliopsida; order Poales; family Poaceae; genus Triticum; species Triticum urartu. Next base: position 328,800,243 of record NC_053026.1, read on the forward strand.
GCTTCCCAGTCTTTTGCTAGCCTTCACTTGTACTAAGCGGGAATACTGCTTGTGCATCCAATCCCATAAACCCCAAAGTTATTTCACATGAGTCCACTATATCTTCCTATATGCGGTATCTACCTACCGTTCCAAGTAAATTTGTATGTGCCAAACTCTAAACCTTCAAATAAATATCCTGTTTTGTATGCTCGAATAGCTCATGTATCAACTAGGGCTGTCCGTATCTTCCATGTTAGGCGGGTTATTCTCAAGAGGAGTGGACTCCGCTCCTCACTCACGAGAAAGTGGCTGGTCACCGGGATGCCCAGTCCCATGCTTTATGCAAACTAAATCAAAATAATTGCAAACAAAACTCCCCCTGGGACTCTTGTTAGTTGGAAGCACTCGTTGTTTCGAGCAAGCCATGGATTGATGCTTGTTGGTGGAAGGGGGAGTATAAAGTTTACCATTCTGTTTGGGAACCGCCTATAATGTGTGTAGCATGGAAGATATCGGCATAGCTTGGTTTTTATGTTGACCATGAAAGTATACCGCTCAAAATATTATTCAACTCTATTTCAAAACCGAGCTCTGGCACCTCTACAAATCCCTGCTTCCCTCTGCGAATGGCCTATATATTTACTTTTATGCTGAGTCATCATCCTCTTATTAAAAGGCACCAGTTGGAGAGCACTGCTGTCATTTGCATTCATTACTGTTAGTTTACATTGAGTATGACTTGACTTGATATCTTTTACCATGAATTTCAATGTCTAGTCAGTCCTTGATCTTTAAAGGTGCTCTGCATTTATGTTTTGCGGTCTCAAAAAGGGCTAGCGAGATACCATCTTGTTATATCATATTATGATTGTTTTGATAAAGTGTTGTCATCCGAGATTTATTATTATTGCTCGCTAGTTGATTATGCCATTGATATGAGTAAACTTGAGACCTAAGCGTTATTGTGAATGTGGTTAGTTATAATCTTTGCTGAAAACTTGAATGCTAGCTTTACATATTTACAACAACAAGAGCAAACAGAATTTGTAAAAGTTTTTCTTTATCACTTTCAGTTTGTCAACTGAATTGCTTGAGGACAAGGAAAGGTTTAAGCTTGGGTGAGTTGATACTTCTCCATCGTATCTTCTTTTCGAAACACTTTTGCCCTTGTTTTGGACTCTAACTTGCATGATTTGAATGGAACTAACCCGGACTGACGCTGTTTTCAGTAGAATTGCCATGATGTTATTTATGTGCAGAAACAAAAATTCTCGGAATGACCTGAAACTTCACGGAACAACTTTTCGGAAATAATAAAAATCCTTGCAAAAGATGAAGACCAAGGGGACCACCACCTGTCCACGAGGGCGGGGGGCGCGCCTGCCCCCCTAGGGCGCGCCTCCTACCTCGTGGGCCCCTTGGAGCTCCTCCGACCTCAAGACCAACTCTATATATTTGCTTTCGGGGAGAAAACAATTATAGAGAAGAAATCATCGTGTTTTACGATACGGAGCCGCCTCCAAGCCCTAAAACCTCTCGGGAGGGCTGATATGGAGTCCGTTCGGGGCTCCGGAGAGGGGAATCTGTCGCCATCGTCAACCATCCTCCATCACCAATTTCATGATGCTCAGCGCCGTGCGTGAGTAATTCCATCGCAGGCTTGCTGGACGGTGATGGGTTGGATGGGATCTATCATGTAATCGAGTTAGTTTTGTTAGGGTTTGATCCCTAGTATACACTATGTTCTGAGATTAATGTTGCTATGACTTTGCTATGCTTAATGCTTGCCACTAGGGCCCGAGTGCCATGATTTCAGATCTGAACCTATTATGTTTTCATCAATATATGAGAGTTCTTGATCCTATCTTGCAAGTCTATAGTCACCTATTATGTGTTATGATCCGTTAACCCTGAAGTGACAATAATCGGGATACTTACCGGTGATGACCGTAGTTTGAGGAGTTAATGTATTCACTATGTGTTAATGCTTTGTTTTTGTACTCTATTAAAATGAGGCCTTAATATCCCTTAGTTTCCGTAAGGACCTCGCTGCCACGGGAGGGTAGGACAAAAGATGTCATGCAAGTTCTTTTCCATAAGCACGTATGACTATATTCGGAATACATGCCTACATTATATCAATGAACTGGAGCTAGTTCTGTGTCACCCTAGGTTATGCCTGTTACATGATGAACCGCACCCGGCATAATTCTCCATCATTGATCCATTGCCAACGAGCTTTCCACATATTGTTCTTCGCTTATTTACTTTTCCATTGCTATTGCTATCATCACTACAAAATACCAAAAACATTACTTTTGCTACTGTTACCACTACTATCATATTACTTTGCTACTAAACACTTTGCTGCAGATATTAAGTTTCCAGGTGTGGTTGAATTGACAACTCAGCTACTAATACTTGAGAATATTATTTGGCTCCCCTTGTGTCGAATCAATAAATTTAGGTTGAATACTTTACCCTCGAAAACTGCTGCGATCCCCTATACTTGTGGGTTATCAATCGTCATGGCTCACGTCACGAGAGTCTCATGAGGTTCGCCCCGCCTTGATATCTCCGCTCCTCATGAGCCTGCCTAGCTAGGCCACTCCAGAGGAGGTCTTGCATCGTCCGCCTCGCGAGGGTCTTGGGTGCCTTGTTGACGAAGATGGGCTGTACGGCCTGCTGCTTGGCCACGCCGCGGGCCGCAGGCAGGCAAGTCTGGGGACCCCCATTCCCAGAACGCCGACAAATACACTAAGTGTCTAAAAAATAATAACTTGGTCTAGCTTCCAATTCAATTTGGATTTGAATTAGGGTTCATCATATTTGAAATCAAGTTGAAGTGAGCTCACAATTTGATTTGGTTTCACTAAGTTGAACTGAATTATGAATCCTTTCGTACTCATTAAGTTGGTTAAATTCAACTCCTAAATAATTAATGCTTCTCTAAAGTCAAGTAGAAATCGAATACAATTTCTAATGTTTAGTTTATCTGATCTTAGTTTGAACTAAAGTCAAATATAAATCCAATAATATGACTAAGTTCATTTCTTTAAATCAAACTAAAGTCAAACACAATCCAAGTGATCTACTATGTGTAAATATTTTTCAAACTCTATTTGAATTTAATTTGCATCTTTTCCTAAAGTCAATTGTTAACTCCAACATAATTATTAAGTTTAATTCAGTTCACTAAACCACATTGCATTAGTTTTATTCAGATTAAACCTTCAAAGTTATACCAATATGAGTATGGATTAATTCAAATATTATTTGAATTTCCTAAAGTCAAATAGTAATAAAAAATATTACTAAAGTTCATTTTTAGTTTGTGAACCTAGTTGGAACATAATGGTTCAGTAAAACATTTTTTAATTAAAAGATAAACCTAAATAGGGATTAAATACAATTTGAATTACTACTACCGTTAAACTATATTTCAATTCTAATCTTAATTTACTATAAATTAGGTTACAGTATCTAAGATAAAACTACATTTCACTAGGTTCAGTCTGCAAAAAGAATCAATGTATTTGGATTTATTATTTGCAAGTTATGCCCTATTTGGATTTGAATTCATTCTATTTGAATTTGACTGTTAAACTATTCAAATTCTAAATTTTATTAGTTTAGGTGAATGTGCATTTCACGAGGGTTATTTTGCGAAACGAACCATTCAGTTTGGACTTGTAGATAATTAGTTATGATAAATTGAATATCCAGTTATTTTTGTAAATTTTCTGTTTAATTCAATTAACAGAAAATGATCCGTATATTGCTTTGTATAAGGCTGGGACACGTGGTAGCTTCTGGTTGGCTGATGCCGATTTGGTTTAAGTGTATGTATGTGGTGCTTCCGATCAGAGATCAACGAATGAGATTAGAAGCTCACCGAGGGGGCGACGCTAGGTCGTCGAAGATCTCACCGAAAAATGGGCGCACGACGACGTGACTCAGGGAGGTCGCCGGAATCACTGCTTTGGTGGTCACTGGCGTTGGGGAAGGGCATGGTTGGACACATACGATCACAGGGAGGTCAATAGTGACGCTGGCTGGCCTCGGGGACAACTGAGATGGCCGGGGCGAGGTCACTGGAGTTGTGCAGACGGCGAGAGCTTTGGGCAAGGTCACTGCACTAAAAAACAAACATAATTGGACTTGGGCTTGGGTCAGTGAGGTGCACGAGAACGAGGCGAAGACGATGGACAAGGCCGTGGGGAAAAATACTCACGGTGGTCGCCAGAGTTGAGCTCACGATGGTGATTGGCTTCGGCCTCTGGTGGAAACGGTGCTCGAGGTGGAAAAGCTCGCGGAGGGGATGTTCAGCGGACTCGCCGGAGAGCGATGGATGAAGTGGTGGCTGGTCAGGGCGATGGCTGCTTTGCTAGAATTTGGCCGGCTAGGTTTATGGTCAGTGAGGAAAAGGTGAGCTCACGGTGGAGTAGCCTCACAGCGACTCGCGCCGCGAGTTGGGGAAAATGGAGAGGGTGACGAGGGCTTCTTATAGGTGCAGGGGCGAGGGCAGGCGTGCATGGTGGCTGCATCGACATGAAGACGTGCGCGACATGGGCTTCGGGTGCGCATCGTGCATGGTTGGGCATGAGGTGGGGGACGACCCTGACGCATGGGTCCCGCATGTCAGTGGCTCGGTGTGGAGAGAGAGAGACCGAGAGGGGTGGCCTTGCCTAGCTGGGATGGTTAGTTGGGCTTCGGCCTGGCTAGCTGGCTCGGTTGGGCCTTTTTATTTTCTGTTTTGTTCTGTAAATTGAAATAGACTTCGAATTTGATTTTTCTTCCAACAACAATCTTGCTCTAAATTCCATATGGAATATTTGTGACTGTGAACTTTTTGTTTGGGCAAACTGGACATATAATTTCTATAACTTACATTTCTCATTTGAATTTGAATTTAGTTCTAGAACCAAATATGTTTCAAATCCATTTTGGAAAACTGGGAGAAGGTTAGAATCATTATTTGGACTTGTGGATTTTAGCTTCCTGCCAAGTAGATGCAGAGCCATTATTGAATAATTCCCTTTGACTTCTGAATGAACTTCAAAATAAATACAATTCAGTTCTTGGAAAATTATTTTTTCTTGGACATTACTTGGGACTTATTAGGGATAGCCTTATGCCCAATAATATTTCAAAATAGTTTTGTTTCTACCATAGGCTACCAAGGTTTCTACTTGCTGTATTGGGATTTCATCCCTTCTAGGCAATCAATCCAGCAAATCAAGGTTAATCACAAGCAATCCTAGGCGGTCATGGGTATTTCCTAGCAAAATTTTAGTTCCTTGAAAACATACTAGATTTGGGAAAATATGGGATGTGAGAACATGTTCAATACCATGAGTTTTGAGTACTTCTATTTGTCCTTGAGGACATGGGAGAAGTCTTGTTATTACACTGGTGCGCGTCGGTCCTAAACAAACGGTTTAAAACCCCTTTCCGCGACGGCATTTGGAACCGTCACCAAGTGAGTGTGGGTGATAGGGGGGTCCTTCCCACACGACCCAAAAACCGTCGGGGATAGGGCCCCTACATCACTCCTACTCGTTTCTGCTAGCATTGCCATCGCAGTCGGTATTCTGTGGTGCTACATTTATGATGTGCGACCCATCACAAACGGTTCATGCTACCTCTTGAGCACTGTGTTGGTTTTCCCTTGAAGAGGAAAGGGTGACGCAGTAAAGTGGCATAAGTATTTCCCTCAGTTTTTGAGAACCAAGGTATCAATCCAGTAGGAGATCGCACTCAAGTCCCACTTACCTACACAAACAAGTAAGAACCTCGCAACCAACGCGATAAAGGGGTTGTCAATCCCTTCACGGCCACTTACGAGAGTGAGATCTGATAGATATGATAAGATAATATTTTTGTTATTTTTATGATAAAGAGAAATAAAAGATACAAAGTAAAATAAACGGCAATAGAAATAACTAAGTGTTGGAAGATTAATATGATAGAAGATAGACCTGGGGACCATAGGTTTCACTAGTGGCTTCTCTCGAGAGCATAAGTATTACGGTGGGTAAAAGAATTACTGTCGAGCAATTGATAGAATTGAGCATAGTTATGAGAATATCTAGGTATGATCATGTATATAGGCATCACGTCCCGGACAAGTAGACCGACTCCTGCCTGCATCTACTACTATTACTCCACACATCGACCGCTATCCAACATGCATCTAGAGTATTAAGTTCATAAGAACAGAGTAATGCTTTAAGGAAGATGACATGATGTAGAGGGATAAACTCATGCAATATGATATAAACCCCATCTTTTTATCCTCGATGGCAACAATACAATATGTGTCGTTTCCCTTTCTGTCACTGGGATCGAGCACCCCAAGATTGAACCCAAAGCTAAGCACTTGTCCCATTGCAAGAAAGATCAATCTAGTAGGCCAAACCAAACTGATAATTCGAAGAGACTTGCAAAGATAACTAATCATACATAAAAGAATTCAGAGTAGATTCAAATATTGTTCATAGATAAACTTGATCATAAACCAACAATTCATCGGATCTCGATAAACACACCACAAAAGAAGATTGCATTGAATAGATCTCCAAGAGAATCAAGGAGAACTTTGTATTGAGATCCAAAGAGAGAGAACAAGCCATCTAGCTAATAACTATGGACCCGAAGGTCTGAAATAAACTACTCACACATCATTGGAGAGGCTATGGTGTTGATGTAGTAGCCCTCCGTGATCAATGCCCCCTCTGGCGGAGCTCCGGAAAAGGCCCCAAGATGGGATCTCACGGGTACATAAGGTTGCGGCAGTGGAATTAGGGTCTTGGCTCCGTATATGATGTTTCAGGGTATATGGGTATATATAGGAGGAAGAATTACATCGATGGAGCAACGAGGGGCCCATGAGGGTGGAGGGTGCGCCTGGGGGGGGGGAGGGGGGGGTAGGCACGCCCCTTGCCTCGTGCCTTCCTCGTTGATTGCTTTACGTGGACTCCAAGTCTCCTGGATCACGTTTGTTGAGGAAATCACGTTTCCGAAGGTTTCATTTCATTTGGACTCCATTTGATATCCTTTTCCTTCGAAACAAAGAAATAGGCAAAAACAACAATTTGGGTTGGGCCTCCGGTTAATATGTTAGTCCCAAAAATAATATAAAAGTGTATAATAAATCCCAATAAACATCTAAAACAGTATATAATTTAGCATGGAGCAATCAAAAATTATAGATATGTTGGAGACGTATCAAGCATCCCCAAGCTTAATTCCTGCTCGTCCTCGAGTAGGTAAATGATAAAAGAAGAATTTTTGATGTGGAATGCTACTTGGCATAATTTTCAATGTAATTCTCTTATTTGTGGTATGAATATTCAGATCCGAAAGATTCAAGACAAAAGTTTAATATTGAAATAAAAATAATAATACTTCAAGCATACTAACTAAGCAATTATGTCTTCTCAAAATAACATGGCCAAAGAAAGTTATCCCTGCAAAATCATATAGTCTGGCTATGCTCTATCTTCACCACACAAAATATTTAAATCACGCACAACCCCGATGACAAGCCAAGCAATTGTTTCATACTTTTAGTGTTCTCACATGCAATACATGAGCGTGAGCCATGGACATAGCACTATATGTGGAATAGAATGGTGGTTGTGGAGAAGACAAAAAGGGAGAAGATAGTCTCACATCAACTAGGCGTATCAACGGGCTATGGAGATGCCCATCAATAGATATCAATGTGATTGAGTAGGGATTGCCATGCAACGGATGCACTAGAGCTATAAGTATATGAAAGCTCAACAAAAGAAACTAAGTGGGTGTGCATCCAACTTGCTTGCTCATGAAGACCTAGGGCATTTTGAGGAAGCCCATCATTGGAATATACAAGCCAAGTTCTATAATGAAAAATTCCCATTAGTATATGAAAGTGATAACATAGGAGACTCTCTATCATGAAGATCATGGTGCTACTATGAAGCACAAGTGTGGAAAAAGGATAGTAGCATTGTCCCTTCTCTCTTTTTCTCTCATTTTTATTTTTTTATTTGGGCCTTTTGTCCTTTTTATGGCCTCTTTTTCTTTTTTTTTCTTTTTTTCGTCCGGAGTCTCATCCCGACTTGTGGGGGAATAATAGTCTCCATCATCCTTTCCTCACTTGGGACAATAATAGTGATCATCACACTTTTATTTACTTTACAACTCAAGAATTACAACTCGATACTTAGAACAAAATATGACTCTATGTGAATGCCTCCGGCGGTGTACCGGGATGTGTAATGATTCATGGTGACATGTATGCAAGAATTATGAACGGTGGCTTTGCCACAAATACGATGTTAACTACGTGATCATGCAAGCAATATGACGATGATGATGCATGTCATAACAAACGGAACAGTGGAAAGTTGCATGGTAATATATCTCGGAATGGCTATGGAAATGCCATGATAGGTAGGTATGGTGGCTGTTTTGAGAAAGGTATATGGTGGGTGTATGATACCGGCGAAAAGTGCGCGGTATTAGAGAGGCTAGCAATGGTGGAAGGGTGAGAGTGCGTATGATCCATGGACTCAACATTAGTCATAAAGAACTCATATACTTGTTGAAAAAATCTATTAGTTATCAAAACAAAGTATTACGCGCATGCTCCTAGGGGGATAGATTGGTAGGAAAAGACCATCGCTCGTCCCCGACCGCCACTCATCAGGAAGACAATCAATAAATAAATCATGCTCCGACTTCATCACATAACGGTTCACCATACGTGCATGATACGGGAATCACAAACTTCAACACAAGTATTTCTCAAACTCACAACTACTCAACTATCATGACTCTAATATTACCATCTCCATATCTCAAAACAATTATCAAGTATCAAACTTCTCATAATATTCAACACGCTCATAAGATAACTTTTATTAATCCTAAAAGCAATTGCCATGTTGTTCTAAAGGACTTTCAAAATAATATAAGTGAATCATGAGAGAACAATAGTTTCTATAAAACAAATCCACCATCATGCTCTAAAAGATATAAGTGAAGTACTAGAGCAAAAACTATATAGCTCAAAAGATATAAGCGAAGCACATAGAGTATTCTAATAAATTCTGAATCATTTGTGTCTCTCTCAAAAGGTGTGTACAGCAAGGATTATTGTGGTAAACTAAAAAGCAAAGACTCAAATCATACAAGACGCTCCAAGCAAAACACATATCATGTGGTGAATAAAAATACAGCTCCAAGTAAAGTTACCGATAGACGAAGATGAAAGAGGGGATGCCTTCTGGGGCATCCCCAAGCTTTGGCTTTTTGGTGTCCTTAGATTACCTTGGGGTGCCATGGGCATCCCCAAGCTTAGTATCTTGCCACTCCTTGTTTCATAATCCATTGAATCTCTACCCAAAACTTGAAAACTTCACAACACAAAACTCAAAACAGAGAATCCCGTGAGCTCTGTTAGCGAAAGAAAACAAAATAGCACTTCAAGGTACTGTAATGAACTCATTATTTATTTATATTGGTGTTAAACCTACTGTATTCCAACTTCTTTATGGTTTATAAACTATTTTACTAGCCATAGATTCATCAAAATAAGCAAACAACACATGAAAAATAGAATCTTTCAAAAACAGAACAGTCTGTAGTAATCTGTAGCTAACGCAACTTCTGGAACCCCGAATATTCTAAAATAAATTTCTGGACGTGCGGAATTTATCTATTAATCATCTAAAAAAATAATTAACTGAATAGCACTTTCCAAATAAAAATGGCAGCAATTCTCGTGAGCGCTAAAGTTTCTGTTTTTTACAGCAAGATCAACAAGACTTTTCCCAAGTCTTCCCAGCGGTTCTACTTGGCACAAACACTAATTAAACACAAAAAACACAACCGAAACATAGGCTAGATAAATTGTTTATTGAATAACAGCAAGGATAAATATTGGGTTATCTCCCAACAAGCGCTTTTCTTTAAAGCCTTTTTAGCTAGGCATTGATAATTTTAATGATGCTCACATGAAAGACAAGAATTGAAGCACAAAGAGGGCATCATAAAACACGTGACAAACACATCTAAGTCTAACATACTTCCTATGCATAGGCATATTATAGGCAAACAAATTATCAAGGCAAGCAAAAACTAGCATATGCAAGGAAGAGGAAAGAAACAATAGCAATCTCAACATAACGAGAGGTAATTTAGTAACATGAAAATTTCTACAACCATATTTTCCTCTCTCATAATAATTACATGTGCGATCATATGAAAATTCAATAAAATAGCTATCACATAAACATTTTCAACAAAATTCAACACGATCCACATGCATGCAAAGTTGACACTCTTTCAAAATAGTGGGATTAACATTAACTAAAGTCATGATCTCTCCAAACCCACTTTTATCAAAGATTTCATAAGATTGAACTTTTTCAAAATATGTGGGATCTAAATTTGACACTCTTCCAAACCCACTTTCAATAATATTGCAAACACTATTATCAATCTCCTATTCATCACGGGGCTTAGATAAATTCTCAAGATCATAAGAAGAATCACCCCAATCATGATCATTGCAACAAGTAGAGGACATAGCAAAACTAGTGATGACCCACAAGTATAGGGGATCTATCGTAGTCCTTTCGATAAGTAAGAGTGTCGAACCCAACGAGGAGCAGAAGGAAATGATAAGCGGTTTTCAGGAAGGTATTCTCTCCAAGCACTGAAATTGTAGGTAATAGATAGTTTTGTGATAAGATAATTTGTAACGAGCAACAAGTAACAAAAGTAAATAAAGTGCAGCAAGGTGGACCAATCCTTTTTGTAGCAAAGGACAAGCCTGGACAAACTCTTATATGATGTAAAGAGCTCCCGAGGACACATGGGAATTATCGTCAAGCTAGTTTTCATCACGTTCATATGATAATCTGTTATGTGGGTGGACCAGTGCTTGGGTATTGTCCTTACTTGGACAAGCATACCACTTATGATTAACCTCTATTGCAAGCATCTGCACCTACAACAAAAGTATTAAGGTAAACCTAACCATAGCATGAAACATATGGATCCAAATCAGCCCCTTACGAAGCAACACATAAACTAGGGTTTAAGCTTCTGTCACTCTAGCAACCCATTGATACGTCTCCAACGTATCTATAATTTTTGATTGTTCCATGCTATTATATTATCAACGTTGGATGTTTTATATGCATTTATATGCTATTTTATATGATTTTTGGGACTAACCTATTAACCTAGAGCCTAGTGCCAGTTTCTGCTTTTCCCTTGTTTTAGAGTATCGCAGAAAAGGAAAATCAAATAGAGTCCAATTGACCTGAAACTTCATGGAACTTATTTTTGGACCAGAAGAAGCCCACGTAGTATCAGAGATGGACCAGGAGAGTCCTCGGCTGCCCACGAGGGTGGGGGGCGTGCCCACCCCCCTGCCTCGTGGACAGCCCGGAGGTCCACCGACGTACTTCTTCCTCCATATATACCCATATACCCTAAAAACTTCAAGGAGCGCAATAGATCGGGAGTTCCGCCGCCAGAAGCCTCCGTAGCCACCGAAAACCAATCTAGACCCAATCCGGCACCCTGCCGGAGGGGGAAACCCTCTCCGGTGGCCATCTTCATCATCCCGGTGCTCTCCATGACGAGGAGGGAGTAGTTCTCTCTCAGGGCCGAGGGTATGTACCAGTAGCTATGTGTTTGATCTCTCTCTCTCTTGTGTTCTTGAGGTGATATGATCTTGATGTATCACGAGCTTCGCTATTATATTTGGATCCTATGATGTTTCTTCCCCCCTCTAATCTCTTGTAATGGATTGATTTTTCCCTTTGAAGTTATCTTATCGGATTGATGTATGTCTTGTGTGGGATACCTGTGGTGACAATGGGGTATTCTATGATCTACTTGATGTATGTTTTGGTGATCAACTTGCGGCTTTCGTGACCTTGGGAATCTATGCATAGGGTTGGCACACGTTTTCGTCTTGACACTCCGGTAGAAACTTTGGGGCACTCTTTGAGGTTCTATGTGTTGGTTGAATAGATGAATTTGAGATTGTGTGATGCATATCGTATAATCATACCCACGGATACTTGAGGTGACATTGGAGTACCTAGGTGACATTAGGGTTTTGGTTGATTTGTGTATTAATGTGTTATTCTAGTATGAACTCTAGGGCTGTTTGTGACACTTATAGGAATAGCCCAACGGATTGATTGGAAAGAATAACTTTGAGGTGGTTTCGTACCCTACCATAATCTCTTCGTTTGTTCTCCGCTATTAGTGACTTTGGAGTGACTCTTTGTTGCATGTTGAGGGATAGTTATGTGATCCAATTATGTTATTATTGTTGAGAAGACTTGCACTAGTGAAAGTATGAACCCTAGGCCTTGCTTCAACGCATTGCAATACCGTTTGTGCTCACTTTTATCATTAGTTACCGTGCTGTTTTTATATTTTCAGATTACAAAAACCTTTATCTACCATCCATATACCACTTGTATCACCATCTCTTCGCCGAACTAGTGCACCTATACAATTTACCATTGTATTGGGTGTGTTGGGGACACAAGAGACTCTTTGTTATTTGGTTGCAGGGTTGCTTGAGAGAGACCATCTTCATCCTATGCCTCCTACGGATTGATAAATCTTAGGTCATCCACTTGGGGGAAATTTGCTACTGTCCTACAAACCTCTGCACTTGGAGGCCCAACAACATCTACAAGAAGAAGGTTCTGTAGTAGACATCACCAAATCATCTAATTATTACTTCCCAATGCCTTCCTCTAGGCCCAAATAATGGTGAAGTGTCATGTAGTCGACGTTCACATAACACCATTAGAGGAGAGACAACATACATCTAATCAAAATATTGAACGAATACCAAATTCACATGACTACTAATAGCAAGACTTCTCCCATGTCCTCAGGAACAAACGTAACTACTCACAAAGCATATTCATGTTCATAATCAGAGTGATATTAATATGCATATAGGATCTGAACATACGATCTTCCACCAAGTAAACCAACTAGCATCAACTACAAGGAGTAATCAACACTACTAGCAACCCACAGGTACCAATCCCAGACTTAGAGACAAGAATTGGATACAAGAGATGAACTAGGGTTTGAGAGGAGATGGTGCTGGTGAAGATGTTGATGGAGACTGACCCCCTCCCGTTGAAAGGATCATTGGTGATGACGATGGCGATGGTTTCCCCCTCCCGGAGGGAAGTTTCCCCGGCAGAACAGCTCCGCCGGAGCCCTAGATTGGTTCCGCCAAGGTTCCGCCTCGTGGCAGCGGAGTCTCATCCCAAAAGCTGGCTTATGATTTTTTGCTCATCGAAAGACTTCATATAGCAGAAGATGGGCATAGGGGGGCCACCAGGGGGCCCACGAGGCAGGAGGGCGCGCCCCCCACCCTCGTGCGCAGGGTGTGGCCCCCTCTGGAACTTCTTGCGCTCAGTATTTTTTATATATTCTGAAAATGACTTCCGTGAAGTTTCAGGACTTTTGGAGCTGTGTAGAATAGGTCTCTAATATTTGTTCCTTTTCCAGCCCAGAATCCCAGCTGCCAGCATTCTCCCTCTTTATGTAAACCTTGTAAAATAAGAGAGAATAGGCATAAGTATTGTGACATAATGTGTAATGACAGCCCTAATGCAATAAATATCGATATAAAAGCATGATGCAAAATGGACGTATCAACTCCCCCAAAGCTTAGACCTCGCTTGTCCTCAAGCGAAAGCCGAAATCGAAAAATATGTCCACATGTTTAAAGATAGAGGTGTCGATAAAAATAAAATATGGACATCAGGGCATCATGATCATTCTTAGAACAACAACTTATATAATTCTTGTCATATGATCTCTTATGATAGAGTAACAATTGAATCAAAATTTCAAGTATAAATCATAAACTTCATTGAAAACTAACAAACTATAATCTCAGTCATTGGAGCAATTGCAATTTATCATAACATAGGAAAGAGTCAATACAAGAGCTTTTCAGCAAGTCCACATACTCAACTATCATACAGTCTTTCACAATTGCTAACACTCACGCAATACTTATGGGTATGGAGTTTTAATCGGACACAGAGAAAGATAGGGGCTTATAGTTTTGCGGCCAAACGTTTTACCTCAAGGGTAATGTCAACAATAATAGTTCATGAAAACTCACATCCAATTAGCCATATATACCAGGATCTTTCCAACATGTTGTGCTTGCCAAAAGATAAAATGTAAAAAGGAAGGGTGAGGAACACCAAGACTCTTATGTAAGGTAGGAGATAAAAGTAAAAGATAGGCCCTTCGCAGAGGGAAGCAGAGGTTGTCATGCACTTTTATGGTTGGATGCACAAAATCTTAATGCGAAAGAATGTCACTTTATATTGCCACTTGTGATATGGACCTTTATTATGCAGTCCGTCGCTTTTATTTCTTCCATACCACACGATCGTATAAAGCTTATTTTCTCCCACACTGATAAGTCATACATATTTAGAGAACAAATCTTATTGCTTGCACCGATGACAACTTACTTGGAGGATCTTACTCAATCCATACGTAGGTATGGTGGACTCTCAAGGCAAAACTGGTTTAAGGGTGTTTGGAAGCACAAGTAGTATCTCTACTTGGTGCAAAGAATTTGGCTAGCATGAGGGGGAAAGGCAAGCTCAATCATGTTGGATGATCCATGACAATATAATTTATCTCAGATGTAAGAAAACATAACCCATTACATTGTCTTCCTTGTCCAACGTCAACTCTTTAGCATGTCATATCTTAATGAGTGCTCACAATCATAAAAGATGTCCAAGATAGTATATTTATATGTGAAGACCTCTCTTTCTTTATTACTTCCTATTAATTGCAACGATGACCAAAACTATGTTTGTCAACTCTCAACAACTTTTATTCATCATACTTTTTATATGTGAGCTCATTACTCTCCACAAGATCTATATGATCTCTTTTATTTCCTTTTTATTCTTTCTCTTTTCTTTTATTCCCTCAAGATCATAGCAAGATAATCAATCCCTCGACTCAACACTAATCTTTATTATATATAGCTCACGGACTCGATTACATAGAAGGATCATAAAGCAAAAGTCACAACTAGATCATACTAAAACTTTATTCTACTAGATCAAGATATTACCAAAAAGATCGAACTAAGAAAAACGGTATAGACAGAAGTGATGGTTATACGATACCGGGGCACTCCCCCAAGCTTGGCAGTTGCCAAGGGGAGTTCCCATACCCATGTGATTATGTCTCCTTTGTTGGTGAAGAAGATGGTGGTGGTGATGGGTAGTCGCACATCGAGCGTAGGAGGTCTTCCAACTTGCGTATAATGCCCTTGAGTGCGATGATATGCTCCTTCAACAAAATATTTTCACGTGTGAGATACTTCTTTTGTATACGATCTAGCTTAATCATCTTGAAAGCTTTGATCTCAGTTGGGGTAAGAAGATTGTGATCAAGTTGAAGGACGTCTTCTGTTGCCAGAACTTGGTCCTCCGTGGCCTTCTTGATCCCTTCATCCTTATTGATCTCCATGGGTTCTTCTCTCTTCAGATCTATCTTCATTAGCCAAGCATCGTTGCCCTCATTGTTGGAGGAGGGGGGAGACGACATGATGCTTAGCTTTGACAACCCTGGCAGAAAACAGCTCGAAACAAGAACATGAGATTTTTGCGTGATATGGTGGTCAAAACCTTCGGGAGATTATATAATGAATTTTTACCGACCAAAATGCGTAACGTGCAAGAAAACGGAGTCCGGAGAGCACACGAGGTGCCCACGTGGTAGGGGGCGCGCCCAGGGGGGTAGGGCGTGCCCTCCACCCTCGTCGAGCCCTCGTGTCCTTCCCGGACTGCTTCTTATTTTTCTATTTCTCTAAATATTCCAAAACGGAAGAAAATTGCCATTAGAACTGTTTTGGAGTCGGTTTACTTACCGTACGACATACCTATTCCTTTTCAGAGTCTGAAACATTCCGGAAAGTGTCCCTTATGTATTCCTCCGGGGTTACGGTTTCAATAACATTGGTTTCAACATTTATAGGATTACCCGAGATATAATGTTTAATTCTTTGACCGTTCACCACCTTTGGATTTGTGCCTTCGAAGTTGTTGATTTTTATGGCACCGGAACCATAGACCTCCTCGATAACGTAAGGACCTTCCCATTTAGAGAGAAGTTTTCCTGCAAAAAATCTTACACGAGAGTTGTATAGCAATACATAATCACCAACATTAAACTCACGCTTTTGTATTCTTTTGTCATGCCATCTTTTAACTTTTTCTTTAAATAATTTGGCATTCTCATAGGCTTGGGTTCTCCATTCATCAAGTGAGCTAATGTCAAGTAACCTCTTCTCACTGGCAAGTTTGAAATCATAATTGAGCTCTTTAATAGGCCAATATGCCTTATGTTCTAGTTTGAGAGGTAAGTGACATGCTTTTCCATAAACCATTTTATACGGAGACATATCCATAGGATTTTTATATGCAGTTCTATAGGCCCATAATGCATCATCAAGTTTCTTGGACCAATTCTTTCTAGATCTATTAACAGTCTTTTGCAAAATTAATTTGAGTTCTCTATTACTCAATTATACTTGACCACTAGATTGTGGGTGATAAGGAGATGCAATTCTATGATTAACATCATATTTAGCAAGCATTTTACGGAAAGCACCATGAATAAAATGTGAACCACCATGAGTCATTAAATATCTAGGGACTCCAAACCTCGGAAAAATAACTTCTTTAAGCATCTTAATAGAGGTGATATGATTAGCACTACTAGTTGGAATAGCTTCTACCCACTTAGTAACATAATCAGCAGCAACTAAAATATGTGTATATCCATTAGAGGCAGGAAAAGGTCCCATATAATCAAAGCCCCAAACATCAAATGGTTCAATAACAAGTGAATAATTCATAGGCATTTCTTGACGTCTACTAATATTACCTGTTCTTTGACATTCATCACAAGACAAGACAAACTTACGGGCATCCTTGAAGAGAGTAGGCCAATAAAAACCGGATTGCAATACCTTATGTGCAGTTCTATCTCCAGCGTGGTGTCCTCCATAAGCTTCAGAGTGACACTTGCGTAGGATCTGTTCCTATTCATGCTCAGGTACACAACGTCTAATAACACCATCTACTCCTTCTTTATAAAGATGTGAATCATCCCAAAAGTAATGTCTTAAATCATAGAAAAACTTCTTCTTTTGCTGGTATGTGAAACTAGGCAGTATAAACTTAGCAACAATGTAATTAGCATAATCAGCATACCATGGAGCAGTGCGAGAAGAATTTATGACATTTAATTGTTCATCAGGAAAGCTATCATCAATAGGTTGTGGGTCATCAAGAACATTCTCTAGCCTAGACAAGTTGTCTGCAATGGGGTTCTCAGCTCCCTTTCTATCTATAATATGCAAATCAAATTCTTGTAGCAAGAGAACCCATCTAATGAGTCTAGGTTTAGCATCTTTCTTTTCCATAAGATATTTAATAGTAGCATGATCCGTGTGAATAGTTACTTTAGAATCAACAATATAAGGTCTGAACTTATCACAAGCAAATACAACTGCTAAGAATTCTTTTTCAGTTGTAGCATAATTTCTCTGAGCATTGTCTGGAGTTTTACTAGCATATTGAATAACATTTAATTTCTTATCACCTCTTTGCCCTAGAATAGCACATACAACATAATCACTAGCATCACACATAATTTCAAAAGGTAAATTCCAATCAGGTGGCTGAACAATAGGTGCAGAGATCAAGGCTTTCTTAAGTATTTCAAATGCTTCTACGCAATCATTATCAAAAACAAATGGTATATGTTTTTGTAATAAATTAGTCAGAAGCCGAGAAATTTTTGAGAAGTCCTTAATGAACCTCCTATAAAAAGCGGCGTGACCAAGGAAACTTCTTATACCTTTGATGTCCTTGGGACATGGCATCTTTTCAATAGCATCAACCTTAGCTTTATCAACTTCAGTACCTCTTTCAGAAACTTTATGCCCCAAGACAATACCATCATTAACCCTAAAGTGGCACTTCTCCCAATTCAAGACAAGGTTAGTTTCTTCACATATCTGCAAAACTCGATCAAGGTTGCTTAAGCAATCATCAAAAGAGGATCCATAGACAGAGAAATCGTCCATGAAAACCTCACAAATCTTTTCACAAAAGTCAAAGAATATAGCCATCATGCATCTTTGCAAGGTAGCAGGTGCATTACATAAACCAAAAGCATACGTCTATAAGCAAAAGTACCGAACGGGCCGATAAAAGTGGTCTTAGATTGATCATCAGCTGACACAGGTATTTGAGAGAAACCAGAATAACCATCTAGAAAGCAAAAATGTGTATGTTTGGATAATCTTTCAAGCATTTGATCAATAAAAGGTAAGGGGTAATGATCTTTTTTAGTAGCCTTATTTAATTTGTGGAAATCAATTACCATCCTATAACCTGTAATAATTCTTTGTGGAATCAATTCATCTTTATCATTAGGAACGACAGTGATACCTCCCTTTTTAGGGACACAATGGACAGGACTTACCCACTGACTATCAACAACGGGATAAATTATACCTGCCTCAAGGAGCTTTAGTATTTCCTTTCTTACCACTTCTTTCATCTTAGGATTCAGCCGTCGCTGGTGATCACGAACTGGTTTGGCATCTTTCTCCAAATTTATTTTGTGTTAACATAGTGTGGGACTAATGCCCTTAAGATTATCGAGAGTATATCCAATAGCAGCACAGTGCTTCTTCAGAGTTTTCAATAATCTCTATTCTTCATGCTCTGAAAGGTTAGCACTAATAATAACAGGATATATCTTTTTCTCATCCAGATAAGCATATTTAAGAGTATCAGGTAACGGTTTGAGCTCAAACATGGGATCACCCTTGGGTGGAGGAGGATCCCCTAGGATTTCGACAGGCAAATTGTGTTTCAGGATGGGTTCCTGTTTAAAGAATACTTCATCTATTTCCCTTCTTTCATTCATAAACATATCATTTTCATGGTCTAGCAAATACTATTCTAAGGGATCACTAGGAGACACGGCAATAGAAGCAAGACCAATAATTTCATCTTTACTAGGCAATTCCTCTTCACGGTGTTGTCTACGAAATTTAGAGAAATTAAATTCATGAGACATATCACCTAAACCAATAGTAACAACAACCTTTTTGCAATCTATCTTAGCATTGAGTGTGTTCAAGAAGGGTCTACCAAATATAATGGGACAAAAGCTATCTTGTGGGGTACCAAGAACAAGAAAATCAGCAGGATATTTAGTTTTCCCACACAAGACTTCAACATCTCTAACAATTCCCATTGGTGAAATAGTATTTCTATTAGCAAGATTAATGGTGACATCAATTTCTTCTAACTCAGCAGGTGCAATATCATGCATACTTCTTTGTATAAGTCAATAGGTATTGCACTGGCACTAGCACCCATATCACACAAGCCATGATAACAATGATCTCCTATTTTAACAGAAATAACAGGCATGCCTACCACGGGTCTATGTTTATCTTTAGCATAAGGTTTAGCAATTCTAGCAGTCTCATCACAAAAATGAATAACATGCCCATCAATATTATTAGACAAGTCTTTAACAATAGCAATATTAGGTTCAACTTTAACTTGCTCAGGAGGTGTACAAGTTCTAATATTGCTTTTACGAACCACAGTTGAAGCTTTAGCATGATCTTTTATCCTAACAGGAAAAGGTGGTTTCTCAACATAAGCAGTAGGAACAATATGATCATTATAAGTGACAGTCTTTTCTTCAACTTTAATAGCTGCAGCTACTTTTACTTCTATGGGAGGATGATATTTAAACCACTTCTCCCTAGGGAGATCAACATGAGTAGCAAAAGATTCACACGAAGAAGCTACTATTTCAGAGTCAAGTCCATATTTAGTGCTAAATTTACGGACGTATCAACTAGCATCCCCAAGCTTAGGGTTTTGCATATTATTAGCACAATTTACATAAATAGAATTTATAATAAAATCATTTTAATCATGCTTTTTATTCAAAGATCTATCGTGAATCACTTTATATAGTAATTCATCACACTTTTCAGATTCACGGATTTCAAGCAAAACCTCATAAAGATAATCTAGTGCACAAAACTCACTAGCAATTGATTCATCATAATTGGATCTCTTAAAAAGATTAGCAAGTGGATGAGGATCCATAGATTTTAGGTTCTCTGTTTAGTAATAAATAAACAACTATTCCAACCATACGAGCAAACAAGAAGCAAGCGAAAAAGAGGCAAAATGGGAAAGAGGAGGAGAAGGGAAAGAGAGGGCGAATAAAACGGCAAGGGTGAAGTGGGGGAGGGGAAAACGAGAGGCAAATGGAAAATAATGTAATGCGAGGGATAAGAGTTTGTGATGTGTACTTGGTATGTCTTGACTTGCTACGGCGCCAGAAATGACTCGTTGTCCGGAGTCAAATCTTGACTTGACTTGGCGCGAATCTCCCCGGCAATGGCGCCAGACATCCTTCTTGATACCTCTTGAGCACTGGGTTGGTTTTCCCTTGAAGAGTAAAGGGTGATGCAGTAAAGTAGCGTAAGTATTTCCCTCAGTTTTTGAGAACCAAGGTATCAATCCAGTAGGAGATCACGCTCAAGTCCCACGCACCTACACAAATAAGTAAGAACCTCACAACCGATGCGATAAAGGGGTTGACAATCCCTTCACGGTCACTTACGAGAGTGAGATCTGATTGATATGATAAGATAATATTTTTGGTATTTTTATGATAAAGAGAAATAAAAGATGCAAATTAAAATAAATGGCAATAGAAATAACTAAGTGTTGGAAGATTAATATGATAGAAGATAGACCCGGGGACCATAGGTTTCACTAGTGGGTTCTCTCGAGAGCATAACTATTACGGTGGGTAAACGAATTACTGTCGAGCAATTGATAGAATTGAGCATAGTTATGAGAATATCTAGGTATGATCATGTATATAGGTAGACCGACTCCTGCCTGCATCTACTAATATTACTCCACACATCGACCGCTATCCACCATGCATCTAGAGTATTAAGTTCATAAGAACCGAGTAATGCGTTAAGGAAGATGACATGATGTAGAGGGATAAACTCATGCAATATGATATAAACCCCATCTTTTTATCCTCGATGGCAACAATACAATACGTGTCGTTTCCCTCTCTGTCACTGGGATCGAGCACCGCAAGATTGAACCCAAAGCTAAGCACTTCCCCCATTGCAAGAAAGATCAATCTAGTAGACCAAACCAAACTGATAATTTGAGGAGACTTGCAAAGATAACCAATCATACATAAAATAATTAAGAGGAGAATAGAATATTTTTCATAGATAAACTTGATCGTAAACCCACAATTCATCGGATCTCGACAAACACACCGCAAAAGAAGATTACATCGAATAGATCTCCAAGAGAATCGAGGAGAACTTTGTATTGAGATCCAAAGAGAGAGAATAAGCTATCTAGCTAATAACTATGGACCCGAAGGTCCGAAATAAACTACTCACACATCATCGGAGAGGCTATGGTGTTGATGTAGAAGCCCTCCGTGATTAATGCCCCCTCTGGCGGAGCTCCGGAAAAGGCCCCAAGATGGGATCTCACGGGTACAGAAGGTTGCGGCGGTGGAATTAGAGTTTTGGCTCCGTATATGATGTTTCAGGGTATATGGCTATATATAGGAGGAAGAAGTACGTCGGTGGAGCAACGACGGGCCCACGAGGGTGGAGGGCGCGCCTGGGGGGGGGGGGGGGGGGGGTAGGCACGCCCCTTGCCTCGTGCCTTCCTCGTTGATTGCTTTACATGGACTCCAAGTCTCCTGGAGCACATTTGTTAAGGAAATCACGTTTCCGAAGGTTTCATTCTGTTTGGATTCCGTTTGATGTCCTTTACCTTCAAAACACTGAAATAGGCAAAAAACAGCAATTTGGGTTGGGCCTCCGGTTAATAGGTTAGTCCCAAAAATAATATAAAAGTGTATAATAAAGCTCAATAAACATCTAAAAGAGTATATAATATAGCATGGAGCAATCAAAAATTATAGATACGTTGGAGACGTATTAGTTCACCGTTAAGAAGATTAGCTAATCGTCGTACGAGTGTCGGACAGGATTACGAAATGTCAGACCGTCGTAAGATCGTCGTACACAACAACTATCGCACACGCTATTCTGTGGTGCAACGTTTACGATGCATACTTCGTCAGAAACAGTTCATGGTTGCGAATCGTGTACAATAAGGCAACTAACACAAACGTTTAGTTTGCCCGCACCGTTTGTAATATTGCCTGACATCGCACATGCTTTGGAAATGGCAATTGTGTGCATGCTTGCACACGTTTCGTCTCTGTGAACCATCTCTGATTATGGTGCATATCACAAATGTTTGTGTTTTACCAACCATGTGTGCCGTAACAACCTGGAGAGCGTAATTTCACCGCAATTTAATTGCTGCTTTTCCAAATTGTACCAGATTTGGATTTGAATTTGAATGTATGCTACACTTTTATTCATATCCATCAGGTTCAAACAACCAATGCATTATTCGATTCATAGGTACATATGTTCAAGAATTACATAGGAACCAAATAAAGAATGATGAACCACAATTGTATACTTATACTATTAAAGACGGTAAAGAAATAGGCGAAATATATTCTGGTTGCTGAACAAGGTGAAGCGGAATGCCCATATTGTGCCCTCCTCCATGCAGAAGGCACGCGCGACTCTAGTCCAACCCCTTGTGATGGCTGGCCGACCATCCTTCATGGTCTTCATGAAAACATCTATATAATCATCGTGTTCTGGTGGAAATACTTTATCCTTTGCATGCCCACCAATCATGTAGTTTAAGAGGTAATCTTGAGTAAACTGCTTTGGCAACCACTGTAAAGGAAAAAGATTCAGACATTGTCATCTAACACAACTCATTATGGGCAGTAAAAAGAAGGTTGCAGAGTTCTTACTTACCATCCTGCAGTTCACTGTTGTCTTGGATAAAGTGTAAACAAATAGTTTAATTGCCATCTTTGGACATATTTTACTAACAATATGTATTTGCTTCCTCACTTGATGTTGGTTCATCGATATCTCACTACCCCATACGCAGAAAGGGTCGAAACGCGGATCTTTACCAATGACATATGTACCTAAAAGCGCCAAGTTAATATTAGAAGCTCAACAGCAATTGCAGAATGATGTAGTACAACACTCTTTTATAATATGTCTATATACATCCGTATGTGGTAGTCCATTTGAAATCTCTAAAAATACAAATATTTAGGAACAGAGGGAGTATCTTATAACATCAAATATACTCACATATTAGATGAACTAACATCTTATATTATGGGCCGGGAGGAGTTTAGTTCATTCTTACAAATTATCTGTTGTTGTATCCACGGGTTACAGTTAGTTTGAGCTAGTTCGGGCTCAAATAGCCCTAAAGTATATCTAAACAAGAGGGCTAGTTTGAGCTAGTTGCATCTATAACCCACCCAATAAACTAGTATCCAACCCAAGACATGCTAATTGGAGCTAGTTCTATTAGTGCATTTATTGCAATCTACCCCTGCCATCCAAACAACTCTTTGGATGGACTTAGTTTAGGGTTAGTAATGAGCTAGAAACTAACTCTAACTTCTAGCTAAGTTGAGTATCCAAACAGGCTTGTGTTGTTGATGTTGCTCCTGCTGCTCTTCTACATATATCTAGACATCATTAGAACATTAATGTAACACTCTTCCTTGTTGCTATGTAGCCTAGGATTGCATATTTAGACATTAAGTACAGTGCATGTTGCTATGTAGCCTCAGATATATTACATATGACCCTAGTTAACCTAAGGAAAAATGGGTTACAGATATATTCAGTTAAAAGTCTGATTCACCGATTAGTCCCTTATCACCCGCCAGCCTATATGGTACCAGCTACCGATATCCTGAACAGTGAGCAGATATAAGCCATGGGATGAAACTAACCTCGATGGAAAACAACAGTCGTTCCCAAAATTGCATTCCTATCGGTATGTTTAAAACTGGATTGATGAAATGTATTGCACAGTAAATAATTGCACATACAGAGCATCACATTGTGAACAACTGAAATAAATAAGGCATACTACAAACAACCAGATATAGCAATTAAAACTGGACATATTCTCACTACACTACAAAAGGGACTCAACAAAACAAATCATGGGTTTCCCCCTGTGAAGAGGCACGACAAAACAAATCATGGGTTTCCACACTTGTCACGGATGGGCTCGTTCCCGTGGGAAGAGCACGGACCGTGGATGCGCTCCATGGTGTCGCAGATGGGCTCCTTCCCCTTGGAAGAGCATGGCTATAGGGTGCCCTCCCTGATGTCGCAGACGAGCGCTTTCCCCTTGGAAGAGCAGATGATCTCTTTCACCTTGGAAGAGCCGGAGAGGGTGCCCTCCTCGTGGTCGCCGTCGATGAGGTCTGACTTGGAAGCTGTGGATCCCAAGCCAGCGTCGCAGAACGTGTCCTTCAGAAATGACAAAAGGGGCTCGATGGCGATGTAAAATGGCAAATTGTTGACAGTGAGCCAGAGAAGATCAGCGGCGGGGCCATGGATGAGATCGATGGCAGTTGAACCCGAGGGGTTGGGGTGGGACACTTAACCTGTGACACAGCCCACCTCAGGGCATTGCTGTCGATGACCTCGATGTCGTAGCCGGCGGACGAGACATGCCCGCATACTCTAGCTAGTTGCTTGAGTGCCTGCCGCTAGTAATGGTCATCA
This sequence comes from Triticum urartu, assembly GCF_003073215.2. Classification (NCBI taxonomy): domain Eukaryota; kingdom Viridiplantae; phylum Streptophyta; class Magnoliopsida; order Poales; family Poaceae; genus Triticum; species Triticum urartu. Next base: position 328,825,075 of record NC_053026.1, read on the forward strand.
GCTTCCTTAGCGATGTCGGGTGAAGAGACGGCTATACACCTCTTTTGGGCCAGTCGCTCCTCGAGCTCCATAGGAAGTGTAGCTGGGCTTAGGCTGCGACGCTCTAGAGTGGGGGATGGGGATGGGGATCTGTGGGAAAGGGGCGTTTGGCAGGTGTCATCTAAGAAACTCAGGGCGGCCTGGGTATGGAGATCAGTAGGTAAGCTGCAGGGCAAACGGCAGATGTTGACAATGGAGGCCTTGTGACGGCGGCGGCGGGGACTTTGCCTAGGGTTTCGAGTGAGGGAGGGTGTGTGTGTGTGTGTGTGTGCATGCGCACGCCCGAGGAGGTTTTGGTGTGTGTGTGTGTGTGCATGTGGAGGGGGCATGGTGTTTCAGGAAATGATGCGGGTACTGAAAATTTTACTACGCGGGAGTCAAAAGCGGGAGTGAAATGCCGTGCTATTGAAAATTTTGATGATAGTGCATCGCACACGGTCCAGAGATAACAGCCGTGTGTTATGAAACAGAAAAACCCTCTAGGCGGGCAAATATTTTCTAGGGATGCAGGCGGGATTGGGAACAAGAAACATCGCACACGATCCGGAGATAACATCCGTGTGTTATGAAACCAAAAACCCCTTGAGGCGGGCAGATATTTTCAAGAGGGGGTGCCTCATGGAGCCCAATGTAATATGCGGATGTGTGTGTGACAGGTGCACCGGCGTGGCACATGGTTAGTTTGAGTGAACCGTGTCTGTTGTGTCATCTGACTTGTCTAACGTTAATAAATTTGGCGAAAAATGACACGGGAGAGGGTCAGAACACGAACACGCTTGCTTGTGGACCAAATTTATGTACCAAAAGGGTGGTTTGATTTTCAAATACCAAATGCAACTTCGATGTGGTACCTCTGTCGCAAAGCGCACGGTATTGCTTGCCCCCACCTCCCCCCTCGTGTCGGCACGAAGGGAATACTAAGCTATGAATGCATGCCCCCTCCCCCTCAACCGAGGTTCACCTATCAAAGTGCGAAGTAGCCAGCAGCCCCCCTCCTCCCTCATGTCGACACGAAGGGAATCCTAAGCTATGAATGCATAGCCCCCCAACCGAGGTTCACCGTAGCAAAGTGTGAAGTAGCTAGCAGCCCCCTCCCTCGTGTCGGCACGAAGGGAATCCTAAGCTATAAATGCATGCCCCCAACCGAGGTTCACCTAGCAAAGTGTGAAGTAGAGCTAGCAGCCCCCTCACTCGTGTTGGCACGAAGCGATTCCTAAGCTATGAATGCATGCCCCCCAACTGAGGTTCACCTAGCAAAGTGCAATGTAGCACCCCCCGCACGCACACACACTTTCAGTCGGCGGGCCAGAGAGGCATATATCTCACCAAGATGGATCGTAAAATGGACCAAGAATAACCCACCTTGGTCGTACAACCTCTCTCTTGTTGTTGGTCAAAGTGATGGCTGTCCATGCGACCCCGGAGATGGGCTAGCTCGCCAATAATCACGCAAGTAGCTAGTCCCCGAAGACAACCACTGCATGCGTGTGGCCCAAACATATGTATGGAGAGGTGTGTTTTTGAGTAACAATGGAACAACTTTGATGTGGCACCACGATTTCGAGCTAGAAATCCCCACACCGAGTGAGGGTTAGGTTGATGATGCATATGTATGTTACACCACACTTCAAACCAACGACGGGGATTCATATATGCATGCATTCGTGCATAGTATATGCACTCAAACTTAATTAGGTCTGAATCTCACCATGACCTATACTACGATAACACGAACCAAATGAAGAATCTGCCATGGTAACCTATCTTGTTGTTGGTCAAGGTGATCATGGATGTCGACGCGGGCCCACGAATATATAGGCTTGTCGCCGATAAGCACGCGAGGGAGTGTATCGTTCGAAGGCAACCACTACATGCATATGTATGGAGGTGATGCGTGCATGCATGTTTGAATACACAACATTGATCTAGCGCGTGTGTCAAAAATCGTACACTAGCTCCCCACACAGAGCGAGATCGGTTCATGATGGTGTCGTTGTACTAGCCACTTCGATTCGATGGGAGGGATTCATGCGTACACATGCAGTGTGTGTTCTCAAAGTGTATCATGCATGTCATCCCAGATAAAAAATAATCCCCTCCTAAGTCAAATTAACCTCTCTTGTTGTCTGGCAAAAAGAAGTGATGGACCAAGTGGACCCACAGATGGAAAGCATTGATATCGCTGATAACCGCTTAAGTGGGTCCGAGAGGACAACCACCATCCCTTTGCATGTGGGCCAAACTTATATATGTTGAATACCCAAAATGCACAACTTTGATGTGCCACATGCCCCAAAAACCGTAAACCATGCACCTACACAGAGCGAGGTTCATATCAAGCGCACTACATATGATGGTCCCCTTCCCCCCTCTTCACCGCATACTATATGCTCCTGCCGTAATATATGTACAACCCAAAAGAATCCTCATCGATGGTGAAATTAGTAAACCTCTCCCGATGTAAGCCAAAGTGATGCATGCATGCATGCATCGACGATGGCCTCGTGGGCACACAGATGGAAGCATCACACGTGAGTGTCCTAGCTAGGATATATATGCATGTGGCCCAAAAAGGTGTCGTGTGATGTTTGAATAACCAATTTCACAATTTTTATGTGGCACGTGCCTCGGTAACCAAAAAATCCTGACACTGAGTGAGGTGTACTTGTTCACGGATGCATACATATAGTATATATGCTAGTCCCCTCCCACCTCTTCGACGCGTAGTATATACCACCATAACACAAACAAAAAAGATTCTACCTTGCTGGTCAAATTAACCTCACTGCCGTCTGTTCGTCAAAGTGATGGACAGCGACCTCGCGGGCCCACAGAAAGTGTCACTCGCGAGTATCGAGTGTCGTGTAGGGCAACCATCGACTGCATGTGGCAAAACATTTATTTATGAAAGGGTTGTGTAATGTTTTATATAACGATTTCACGACTCTGATGTGGCACCAGCCTGCCTAACAAAACAGCCAACCCACACGGTGGCTCACAACTCGTAGTATGCTGCGAGCTACCCGCCACCCCCAGACGCACACCCCCCCACACACACACACCGTGAATCCACCGCAACTGCGATGCATGTTAAATTAATTATACCACGGTGAACATACATGTTACCAAAAGAGGGGCGTTTTAATTTAAAAAATCACAGAGATCATTAAGATGTTTTAGTACATTGATTGATTGATTTTCTATGGGTATAATGTGCAAAAATCAAATTTGAGCTACATGCACACGTGACAGTGCACCTAAATGGATTGCAAAAACACATGCGTCTCACTGGGTGCATGTTTACTCCCCATGCAACAAATTTCAAACATTGAGAATCTTGATTTTTAAATTCTAGTACATCCAAAACTTATTTGAAGTTCATAAAACTTATCGTGTTGTCATATGGACACCAATAAAAAGTGGCATTGTACTTTTTTTGGTCAAATTTGAGACCAGTTTTGATGTAATCTTTATCTAATTACAGATGGAAGATTATTAATAATTGGGAACCAATATCCCAAACGGATTATTTATTCGAACCATGAGCGTTAGAACAACAATGGATACGTGTCATGCTTCGGTTAAGCAATAAAGCGACAACATTAATCATCCAAATAGAAAAGCAATATACGTGCCGCCGCGCAACCCGTGTGGCGTGCGAGCAGGTGTGAGTTGACGGGACGCATGCGAGCAGTCCGCCGCGCAGGCAGACAGGGAGGCGTGCGTGCAGGTGTGTGAATTGACGGAGGCGTGCTCGCTGCACAGTGTCATCGGGAGGCATGCGAGTAGTTGTGTGAAACTTTGGTAGGCATGCCAGCAGTCCGGTGTGTAGGCTCACCGGGAGGCGAGCCATTGGTTTGACCGCCGCCTGCCTCTCTCCCACAACTCCCACTACTCCATATTAATGGTGCACCATCCCCCCCATCCTCGCTACGCACACATAATCCTCTCTCTCCACTTGCATCCTCGACGCCGCTCTCAGTCCTCGATGCCGTCAGTGTATGAGGATGTCGCCGAAGCGCCCCATCGGAGGGAGTGGCGACGCCGGGGCTGCTAAAGCACTGAAGCACGGCATGGAGATGGAGATAGAGGTTGCCGTCACCGCTGGCGAGTTAATGCTACACCCTGACGTCGTCGACGGTGTCGAGCTTCCAGAGCCGAAGGCGGAGTTCCACACTGACTCCGACGACCACTCTGGTGACGACTCCGACGACCATTCCGGTGACGACTCCGACGACCTCTCCGGCGACAAATCCGACGACCACTGACAGCTGGTTAGTCATATATACCCATTTATGTGTCAAATAGATCATAGGGTTTCTCTAGGTACTCCTGCCTCCCCCTTTTTGGAATAAAAATCATGTGGTTATGTTCTCCCAATCCATGAAATCTAAGTAAGTTTCGTTAGATTCGTGTAGTGTATTGATTGTTTGAATGGTACATGTGATAAGTGATTAGTTGTTTCATGTGTGCAAATGATTTCTGCTAGTAATCTGACTAGGGTTAGTGTTCGTGCTAATAATTCCTAGCCAGGACTTGACAATTGATTTTGAATGACCTACCTATGTTTGTGCCATTATTTTCTTCAAGAATGGTCTGTACATAGACGACTGTGCTTAAAAATCGAACCATAATCTCTGGATATGTATAAATAAATAGCCATAAATTCCTAATCCTACTTCACGGCATGTAATCAGTGATTTGATGCCAAATTCGTTTTACTATTTGTATAGGTGATGTCTGACGATGTGGACATCAATGATGAAGATGCCGAGAGGAGGTACAAGAGGCGAATCCTGAGGGAGCTTTATGTGGGAATGCATAACAGGCGTATTAGGACCAGGAACGATGGCTATGGATGCCCATTTTGCCACCACGAGATTCATGACGCGTATCTAAGTGTTCTGAGGCATGCAAGAGGACGGGACGTTGGCTCCTTCAAGCAGAAGTATTCTCGCAGGGTGGCGCATGACGTGTACGCGGAGTACCTGGAGAAGCTTCAGGATCGTGATGGCCACATGTGAGATGAGATGTGGGATGGATCGAACTATGTATGCTTGAGTATGCTTAATGACGGTTGAACTATGTACTTATGGTTGAACTATGCTTATGTACGTGTACGCTTATTATCTACGTCTGAGTATGTTAAATATTTCACCACATTTTGGTAAAAATTACAATGGGGGACCAATAAACCAGGTCGAAGGTAGTACTCAATCACACACGGTTCCCAAAATTGGAACTGTGTGCAATGACTTTCATTTTGCCTGCTATGTCAATCACACACGGTTCGCTCTAGCAAACCGTCGCCCCCAAAATTCTTTGTGGGACAGAAAACCCTCACCACCCAATTCCAAAAAGAAAAAAGAAAACCTTCACCATCCTCACGTCACAAAAACCTCACCCCGCCTGCCACCCCCTCGGCCCCTCCGATACGTTCCCCATTCACACCTGCACAAGCTCCTCCACGTCTATGCCATGGCACCGCCTATCGGGGCGGTAAACACTTAGCTTGACGCATGTCGCCGCCGCCAGGCTGCTGGCAAAGCCCACCGCATTTCGCCACTTCCGCTTGCTGCTGCCTATCGCCATCGACTTTCTCGATGCTGCTCACGGTCGACCGAGCTCCGCTCGATTGGGGAATCTGCCGTATTGAGGTTTCTTTCTCATGGACGACAAGGTAACTAATTTAACAAGATATAATCTCATCTCTTATCCTGGTTCATCTGCCTCCTTTAATCACCCTGCGGAAATCGCCATGAATTCATTTTTATTCGAGCTAATTTGAGGGGTTTCTTTCATTCATAGAATGTACAGTGCGCCGAGGGGTGAACCGTCGCCAGAGATTCCATCTCATCGTACCAGATAACCTAAGGACGCGCGCGGTATGTTCAATCTCACCCTAAATCGGTTGGCATGGCCTACTTTCCTGAACATATTCTAAATATTGCTACATTTCGATAAAAGGTGCCACATACACCATATACGTCAAAGGGGATTTCCCCCCTCTTCTTTCTATATTAGGCAAATTAATGATGTATTGTTCTTTCGGTTACTCTCATATTTCCATGACATCATGTTTACCCTATCTGTTTAATCAAAGACTTTTGTCCTTCAATCTCAACTGCTGTACAGTACTTTCAATTTGGGCCCATATTTGCATGTCACCATATTTTCTTTAACAATCCTACCATTTTCTACAGGACATCCCTCGCTATGCAACAGATTATGTAGTGCACAATTTTTTCCTTTACATACAACAAGGCTCCACGAATGTCATACTGCACACAAACCATGGATTTACAATCGTTGCTACTATAAGACTTGATGAACGTGGTGACTCCTATTTTGGCATTGGCTTTTGGAATGAAATTGCAAAGTTTTCTGTACTGAAAGCCGGCACTAAAATTGCACTGCACATAGAATGGCCTGGTCATGAGATATATGCTAACTTCCCCGACAAAATCATCCATCCAGACTTTGTTCGAAGTAAGTTTTCTTTTCAACTATCTGCATATGTTGACTTACCCAGCAATGTCAAATGAATTGTGTAGTATTTAAGAAACTAATTGTTATTCCCTTTTCTGACTATATCCCTACCTAATAACTTCTAGTTACCAATACACTTTTCTATTGCCCTGTTTTAACTAAATATTCCATGTACTCCAATTTATATCAAAAAGCGCCGCTGATAAGGAGACTCCGGAGGTGGAGAATGGGGCTGCCAACAAGCGGGGGCAGGGCAAGCTAGAACCGCAAGCAACTCTAGCAAGCCTAGACTTAATCAGCAGCCTCCTCGATGATATGTATAGAGTCATCATCTCCCTCCTCCCAATCAAATATGGGGCGCAGACAACCCTCCTTTCCCCGCGGTGGCGCCCCCTATGGAACTCCAGCCCCCTCGACCTCATCGACACCCACGAGCTCTGCCATGGCTATCGCAAAAGCTTGGATGCGTTCTCCAAGATCCTTGGCAGTCACCTTGGCCCAACCAAAGGCCTTAGAATGGGCAAGTTCCGTTCCAAAGGCAAGGACCGAGCCAAGCTTGACGACTGGTTCCGATCCCCCGCCCTAGATCAGCTCGAGGAGCTCACTTTTGATGATGGGCATATGCAGTCGCTGCCAACGTCCGCACTCCGCCTCGCGCCCACGCTGCGCGTCGCCAAGTTCAAGAACTACCACGACTGAAGCACCTCGAGCTCGTCGTCGTCTGCCTCTCAAAGGGTGACATGGAGCGCCTGCTCCGTGGCTGTACTGCACTCGAGTACCTTTGTCTTCAGTCGTCAATGGGTTGAGTACCTTCCACGTCACCTCCATGACTCTCTGAACTATTTATGTGTGTTGCTGGTGCGGCAGGAAGACATAACAAAAGGTGGACCACCTTATGGTCATCCAGGACACACCTGCACTTGAGAGATTACTTGTAGTTGATCAAGAAGGTCCAACAAGAATCAATATCATTTCTGCGTCGAAATTGACTGTGGTGGGCTACTCCTGTGACAAATACTCCGAACTTGTTATTGGATCCACACCCGTTCGGGTACAACAGCCGCCTTCTACCTCTCCTTCTACAAATTAACATTATTTCGAATTTTGAAGATGTTTGTTCGTCTGCCATTCAGAAAATGATTCCGACAAGCTTGACCCCGAAACAGCGCACAGTGAAGGTCTTGGCACTAGAATCTATCGGGCTTGACCTGGAGCAAGTTGTCAGTTTCCTGAGATGCTTTTCGTGCCTGGAGAAGCTATATATCGAGGTGATGTTCATTTCCTATTAAATGTTAACCATAAGGGAGTTCAATTTGTGACACCTTTTTCCAAGTTTACAATGACAATGTACTACAATTTCTCAAGGTTATTTTGGAGGATTTCAGTACATACATGCCCCCCCCCTCATATTGGTTGCTTGATCCATATGGTTACATTCAATAAGCATTTCTCCTTTGGATTCATCTGTACTAGTTTTCTTAGGGAACTTTTCATCCACTCCAACCTCTTGTGAAGAAGGCTACATTTTTCTAGAATGTAATCAAATGCCCATGTTAATCATGTCAGATCGAAGATGGCATGTGAGTGCATTTTACAAATCCTGCACACCAAATAGCTAGTCTTGTAGTAATGTTCAAAACTGAATGTAGGCACTAACAGGTTTTCTTCTTTTGCAGATAAGATTAGGCCCAGTGGTGGGTAATGTGATACAATATAACAATCACGTCGAATGCCTAGATCTGCATCTCTCAGAAATTACTTTTAACTCCTACCGAGGGACCTTACCAGAGATTATATTAGCCAGGTTCTTTGTTCTCAGAGCAAGGGTGCTGAAGGAAATGAGGTTTGCCCTACATCTATTTCGCAAAAATGAATGGTTTGTTGATCAGTGCTGGCACCTGCGGCAGAATGGAGTAGGCTCCAAAAATGCTGAATTTCATTTTGGAACTTCAAATGACAGAGTAATCGGAAGTCATCGAGTCAACCCCATACATGACTTCTCAGTGGATGACCCCTTTGCAAAAATTGTGAGGTTTCGAAGCCAGACTTAGAAGCGGTGATATTAGTTTGAACCTGTCTGATATCCATGTTCAGCGCATCAGCGCGAGCGTTTGCAGCTGATGAGCTGAATTTCATTTCTAATATCAGTTTGAACCTTGTAATCTTCGAATTTGAGCCATATAACTCTGGAATTTGAACCTTGTAACATTTCGAGCTATTGTGGTACAATCGTTGAAATGGCATCGTATGAGACTCGTATATTGCTAGCACTATTTTGACCTTAATATGCAATGGTTTTAGATTTTATTAACCATTCTCGAATCAGTCTAGCTTGTCGATCTCACAACACATGATTTGTATAGCTAACTCGACTGCGATCTTCGATAATATTGCACACAGTTGGTTTCTTCCACGGTGTGCACTGTAGAGCGTAGAATTAATTATCGCACTCGAGTGTCCATCATCACCCTTCTGTGTAACTTTGACCTCATCACCCAAGGGCAAGCTTATGACCGAAGTCATTCCGCGCACTTCATTTTTACAAAGCTTTTTAACAATAAATGCCCACGATTTGTCCCTCTTCTAGCCGATGCGTGGCCAAACTAGCCGGGCGGGAAGCTTGCACGGTAAACAGCATGGTAGCGCGGGAACAGGCTCTTCGAGCCCTCGCCTGGGGTGTGGTGTTGTCAAGCATGCACTGGATTCTGGAATCCTCCGCTATGAACGCCGTGACAAGACGTGACAATTATAGGCCGGCTGTCGGTGTCAAAACCGTGGATCTCGGGTAGGGGGTCCCGAACTGTGCGTCTAGGGCGGATGGTAACAGGAGGCAGGGGACACGATGTTTTACCCAGGTTTGGGCCCTCTTGATGGAGGTAAAACCCTATGTCCTGCTTGATTATTCTTGATAATATGAGTAGTACAAGAGTTGATCTACCACGAGATCAGAGAGGCTAAACCCTAGAAGCTAGCCTATGGTATGATTGTATGTTGTCCTATGGACTAAAACCCTCCGGTTTATATAGACACCGGAGGAGGCTAGGGTTACACAAGGTCGGTTACAAAGGAGGAGATATGCATATCCGTATTGCCTAGCTTGCCTTCCACGCCAAGTAGAGTCCCATCCGGACACGGGACGAAGTCTTCAATCTCGTATCTTCAGAATCCAACAGTCCGGCCAAAGGATATAGTCCGGCTGTCCGGAGAGCCCCTAATCCAGGACTCCCTCACCGGCCGGCCCCGATTTATTATAGCGGCCATTTAACCTACCCTTGTGTCTCTTCAACCTTTCGATCGCGCCCCACCATTGCAAGAAGCACACCCACCACGAGAAATTCTTAGAGGGTATCCTGCGCGACTCCAATGGCGCTCCGAGTGGCTGCCGGCGACGAGCAGCAGTTCACCATGTGTGCTGTGGTGGAAACCCACAGAAGGTTCATGGACCTCTCGGTGGTGTACACCAACAACCCGGTCTGGGCGGAGCACTCCATCCACATCATGGAGTTGTTGCTTGCCGAGGAGAAGTACAACATGGTCGGGTTCGACCTCGAGTACACCCGCGCTCGTGCCGGGTCTCGTCCTAAGGTCGCCTTCGCCCAGATGTGCGTGCGCCACCACGTCCTCGTCTACCACTACTGCCTGGCCACAAGGCCTTGTGAGCGTGTTGCCAGGTTTGTCAACAGCCCCCACTACATGTTCGCTACGGTGGACATCACCAACGATGTAAAGGCGCTCGAGAATTCTGGCATCGCCTCCCAGTATCTTGTCGACATCCAGGGCCAATACAAGATCAGGGGCAGCAAGGAGCATGAGAAGGACTCATTGGTTCACCTCGCCGAGGCCATCATCGACCCCTACTACAGAGATATGAAGGATTCGTGCAACAAGGACAAGCGTGCCTGGCACTCGGCCTGGATGGAGAAACTCGACAAAGCTCATGTCGTGTACACTGCCAAGGAGGCGTACACGAGCTACGACATGTACAGGCGGGTCGTTGACATGAGGAAGTCCCTCCTTCCCCAAAACGGCCAGGGATCCAGCTGGAAGCAGAGCAATGGCAAGCGTCGTCGCAACAATAAGTAGATGATTAGATCCTCGTTTCTCCTACTTTAGTATGCATGTAATTGCTTTATTTGGTGTGTGGAAATGTTATGTGTGTAGTCACTTGTGTAACTGTATGCTTAATTTGGTTACAAAATGCTGTCTTTTTAAGTATATATGTTGATGCTGTAGACAGAGCGTAGATGTTGTGCGGACAAAGAAAATCACATCGCACACGGACTAAACAATGGAACCCGTCGGTGATGTTTTCATCAATCACTCACAATTGTATGCCAGCAATCGTTTGCTCACAACACACACGGCTTGTTAGCAGTAATCGTCTGTGTTCTTATTGGTCTTCGCACACGTCTCCGATTACAGACCTGTTTGCCTCGTATCACACACATCTTGTTCATTTGAACCGTTTCTGTTCTCATGTCTCAACACAAACAGTTCATCCGAGTGAACCGCATGACGTATATCGCACACATCTTTGATCTGACTGACCGTTTCTTTTGTGTTGCTTAATCACAAACAGTTTATCCAAGTGAACCGTATGTTGTGTATCGCACACACCTTCATCTGGCTGCCCATTTCTTTTGTTCCTCCTCATCGCAAACAGTTCATTGAACTGAACCGTATGCCCTTCATCGCACACGCAAATAAAACCTGAACCGTGTTTGATGCATCCGTCATCGCAAACATTTTATACATTTCTGACGGTTTTCATACAACACCGTTTGCGATTATTGCATCACACACAGTTTCTCGAAGGGTCTCTGATCATAGTGTCGCGTTAGCAGCATCCTGCAGTAGTGTTAGTAATCATGTGAAGTTGATCAACATTCAATGTTTTGATGATATGTTGTGTTGTTCTTCCTCTAGTGGTGTTATGTGAACATCAGCTACATGGCATTTCACCAAGTCTAGGCCTAGGGGAAGGCATTGCGAAATTAGTTCATAGATGATGGGTTGCCGGAGTGACCGAAACCTAAACCCCAGTTTATGAGTTGTTTCACAAGGGGCTGTTTTGGATCTATTTATGAGTTGTTCCATGAGGGGCTGTTTTGGATCTATATGTTTAATGCCATGGTTAGATTTATCTTAACTACTTCTATTGTATTTGTGGATGCTTGCATGGATGGTATATTGTAAGTTGGTGTCTGTTAAAGTAAGAACATCAACTTGGTTTGGGTCCACCAACATAACAACTTATCAAGGCAATGAACGTAAGTCGATGAATCATGGTGAAATTAACTAGACAATATTCATGTGCGTCCTCAAGAGTGTTTTAATCACTATAAGAAGTTCCGTCGACTTGTCCCTAGCAATATTAAGGATTGGGCTACTTGTTGCATCTTGCTACTTTTATTACTTGTTACTTGCTATCATTATCTTGCAATCAAACTATCTATCAAAATATCTTACATCACTTGTAGAGAATATATTGCTGAAAAGCGTGTTTTGATTCCGTGTGTTTCTCTTTGGGTTCGACACTCTTACTTATGAAAGGACTACAATTGATCCCCTATATTTATGGGTCATCACTCTCCGAAAATTAACCTAATAGTTAATCATATTGGTACTTCAAAAAATAAATACATATACATTAGGCACAAATGAATCTTCCCAATCCCCTACATTTCTCATGACTATGAGGGAATTACTCCCGCATGAGAGAGGAATAAGAGTCAATCACAAAGATTGTGCAAAGGAAATCCTTTTCATTAGTAAGTAGTTTGTCACGATAAGATGAATGATTAAACCAATTTCAGTCTCTGGATTAACCACAAATAGAGTACAAACCCTAGGCTTACAAATTGGAATATTTCCTTCTCTATAGCGGCCATGTTGATGAATGGATGGGGAACTTGCAATAGAGAGTAATCCGGAACTAATCCAAGTGAAGTTCTTCCCCTACGTACCTATCCTCCTCTGAACTGATTTGGTTTGGTGGTTTTATGTTTCTTGTCTCCCTGGATCATCACTACGAGCTCATCTTGTATAGACGAGAGATAGGCGTCGGCTGCTGGTAAGACCGTGGGTACCCACGTAAGCGCTTGTACCACACGTCATCTTTTCTTCTGGATGCGCCAGGTGAATTTCTTCGCAACATGGAAGGTGTCCATCTTCTCCTCAGTTAACCTAATATGGTTTCGGTTTCTTCCTAATATGGATAAATTAGGACAACAAGCAAGGAAATAAAGTTTATTTTTATCTGAAGGGTTATCGTTAGTGAAAAAAATGAAAAACGACAAAGGCCCTGTGTTCGCACACGAACACGTCACCGTATTCCTCCAACGTTGAGGGTGATGCACCGTAACTCATGTCGAAAGAGACCCGTCCGAAAGTGCGGTACGCAAGCATTTCGGCAGGTGCTTTTGAGGGACAGAAACCCCACACGCCTCGGAGGGACCCCGTCTGGACGCATGGCGGCTTTGGGCTGCTCTAGGTTGACTAGCTCACCCCTAGAGCCTCGAGGATCGCTGTCCATCAACACGAAGAACGAACGAAGAAAGAGAGAGAATGAACAAGAGAGAGATGTAAAAAACTAGGGTAAAAATAGTATCTTGATTTGTCGATTGTGTGTTGTTTAATCAGACGTCACCTCTCATCTATCTATGAGGCAGATAGATTTCCTGTATAAGAAAAGGACTAAAAATTACGTCCAAAATATAAAAACCCTAACCTAACTTGGACAGGAATCTTGGACAATTTTTTGAATCAACTCGGAGCCACCGAGTGGTTTGCTTCGGTGCCATCGAGTAAACGTGGCCAATCTTCTGTATTCTTTTGTACCTCACTTAGAATTTTCGAGTGGTTTCACTTGGAATTACCGAGTTAAATCAACTTGACCGGTCCGAAATGGCTCTGCAACTTCTGTTTCTGACCTTATTTTGGCTCCACGGGTTGTATACGATCTCGGTTTGAGACAAATCTTATATGAAAATCAACCGTTTCAACGAGACACACAACTTTAATGTTGAAACTTTTTGCATCCGAGGGCCATCTTAACTGAGCATCATGCCATTTTATAATCTAATGTTAACACGAGCATCTCTGAAATTGTCATAACTTTTGCATTCGAGCTCCATTTTGTACCATCTTCATATCCATCTTGATCTTCTTGAAGAGAGCCATTTGAAGGTCACTTCCAATCATAAGTTTGAATTAATCTTGACATAGCTTTAAGCTACTTTTATGACTGTGCCACTTTTGAGCGTCAACACATGCCCCCTGATTTCCAGCAAAGCTAGCGTGCCGAAAAATAACATGTACCGTGTTTTAGGGCGATGTCAACACTCCATCAGCCATTTATATGCACTTAGGCGATAATTTTGTATCGTCCATGTTTATGCTTAGGGCGGTAATTCTGAAGGGTCATTGCTTTTGCATTTTTGTTTGCATCATACCTTGGAACCGATTACCACCAATTGGCTTTAAATAGATAGGAATGAACCCGTTACTTGTAGCACTAAGGAAATCAAACTCCGAGAGGTCATGCCCAGTTAATCAAGTAACATCAGGAAACATAGCAGGTCCAAGCTTGGGGGAGGTGCCCCGGAATCGTATCATCCCACTATCTTTTTGCCTTTACTTATTTTAGTTTGATCTTTTGCTTTAGATGAATAAAAGTTAGTTCGATCCTTTCTTCCTTGAGAGTTTGCTTAGTGATCTATCCTTGTAATAGTGTGCAAGTTATATAATAAAGTTTAGTTTGAGTTTTGCTTTCTTTACTTTCTTGTTGCAAATAAAAATAAAAAGAGAAAGGAATGAAAAGAAAGAAAGGAAATAAATGAAGAAAAGATCATATACTAATCTTATGGTAGGTGATGACACCACATAAGGATAAGCATAAGTAGAAAAATTTATTAGAGATTGACAAACATAGCATTAGTCAATGATGCAACTCATGAAAGAATTAATAAGGGAAGAGAAGATTCACATATAAATATACTATCCTAGAAATCTTTTGTGATTGTGAGCCCTCATCAAAATATTATATGCCAAAATTGTTGACGTTGGACAAGGAAGACAACTTAATGGTTTATGTTTGTTTATATTCACACAGAAGTCATATTGTCATAGATCCTTTAACATGTGGTGCTTGCCCCCTATCTTTGCTAGCCAAAAATTCTGCACTGAGTAGAGATACTACTTGTGCATCCAAAAACCCTTAAACCCAAATCTTATTTTCAAGTGTCCACCATACCTACCTAGGGATTTAGCAAGATCCCTAGTAAGTTGTCATTGGTGCAAAAAGGCAATAAAAATTGCTTCTAAAAGTGTGAGATCATTTAGTGCAAGAGAAAATTGAGCGTTGCACGAACTTGTGATGGTGAATAATAAAAGAGACAGACTGCATAATAAAGGTCGCTATCATAAGGGGCAATGCAACGTGACATTTTTTGCACTAAGGGGTTGAGCATACAAACAAATAAGTGCATGGCAACCACTGCTTCCCTCTGCGAAGGTCCTATCTTTTACTTGTATGTATTTACTTTTATGCAAAGAGTCAAAATTTTCCTTCTATTACTTTTTATTTTTCTCCTTTGGCAAGCATCACGTGGTGAGGAAAGATCTAGATGTCCAGTTGAATATAGATAGCATGAGTTATTAATGTTGACATCACCCTTGAAGTGAATATGTTGGGAGGTGAAACTATAAGCCCCTATATTTCTATGTGTCCGGTTGAAACGTTTTGCTCATGTGTACGCGATGAGTGTTAGCAATCATAGAATACTATATGATGGTTGAGTATGTGGAATTGCCTAAAGGCTCCGATACGTGACCCTTCCCAAAAACATGATGAATTGTAGTTGCAAAGTTGACTGAGAACATAGTTTGTTGGTTTTTAATAGAGATTTTTTCTTTATACTTCATTTGTGTGATGAATTGAGAAGTCTATGATAAAAGTCTTATGTTTAATTTTGGTGCTATTATAATAATCTACATGATGCTTCTATGTCCGTATTTTGTTTTTATTGAAATCTCTCTCTCTCTCTCTCAAAGCATGTGGACATGTTTTTCTATTTCGGTTTTCGCTTGATGACAAGCAAGGTCTAAGCTTGGGGGAGTTGATACGTCCATTTTGCATCATGTTTTCTTACTGTTATATATAATGTTTTTATCCAAAACAATGCTTTTTGGAGTAATTCTAATCCCTTTTGTCTCATAATATGCAAGGTATACACAAAGAGGAAGAATTCCGGCAGCTGGAAATATGGACCTGGAAAAGCTACGTCAGGCCACCTATTCTGCACAACTCCAAATGAGCTGAAACTTCACGGAGAATTTTTATGGAATATTTGAGGATTATTAGAGCAAATAACTACCAGAGGGGGCCCACCAGGTGGGCATAACCCACCTGGGCGCGCTAGGGAGGCCAGGCGCGCCCTGGTGGGTTGTGCTCACCCAGGCCCACCTCCGGTGCCCATCTTCTGGTATATAAGTCATTTTGACCTAGAAAAAATAAGGAGAGGACTTTCAGGATGGAGCGCCGCCGCCTCGAGGTGGAACTTGGGCAGGAACACTTTTGCCCTCCGAAGGAGCGATTCCACCGGGGGAACTTCCCTCCCGGAGGGGGAAATCATCGTCATCATCATCACCAACAACTCTCCCATCTTGGGGAGGACTATCTCCATCAACATGTTCAACAACACCATCTTCTCTCAAACCCTAGTTCATCTCTTGTGTTCAATCTTGTTACCGGAACTATAGATTGGTGCTTGTGGGTGACTAGTAGTGTTGATTAGATCTTGTAGTTGATTACTATATGGTTTATTTGGTGAAATATTATATGTTTAGATCCAATATGCTATTTAATACCCCTCTGATCTTGAGCATGATTATTGTTTGTGAGTAGTTACTTTTGTTCTTGAGGTCACGGGAGAAATCATGTTGCAAGTAATCATGTGAACTTGATATGTGTTCGATATTTTGATAGTATGTATGTCATGATTCCCTTAGTGGTGTCATCTGAACGTGGACTACATGACACTTCACCATATTTGGGCCTAAGGGAATGCATTGTGGAGTAGCAATTAGATGGTGGGTTGCGAGAGTGACAGAAGCTTAAACCCTAGTTTATGCGCTATTCCGTAAGGGACCGATTGGATCCAAAAGTTTAATGCTATGGTTAGAATTTATTCTTAATACTTTTCTCATAGTTGCGGATGGTTTTGATGGTTAATCAAAAGTAGGAGGTTTGTTCAAGTAAGAACATCACCTAAGCATCAGTCCACCCACATATCAAATTATCAAAGTACCGAACACGAATTAAGCCAACATGATGAAAGTGACTAGATTAAATTCTCATGTACCCTCAAGAATGCTTTGCTTATCATAAGAGACCGTTTTGGCCTGTCCTTTCCCACAAAAGGATTGGGCTACCTTGGTGCACTTCTGTTGCTACTATCGTTACTTGATCGTTACAAATTACCTTGCTATCAAACTACTCTGCTACTTCATATTTCAACACTTGCAGACATTACCTTGCGGAAAACCACTTGTCATTTCCTTCTGGTCCTCGTTGGGTTCGACACTCTTACTTATAAAAAAGAGCTACAATTGATCCCCTATACTTGTGGGTCATCAGTTTCCTTTTGGTTTAGGCCCCACACTTGTTTTGTGGATGCCACTGGCCGAATTTCATTTAACAATTCGTCACTTTGCTCCTCTACATCACGCGTCGCCTTCTTGTGGTTGCTCCTTTTCATGGTCTTAGTTAATCTGGGAGGACACCACTTAGGTTGAGTATATTTGGGATCCCTAGGCTTGGCCTTGCTTGGAGAATTTTGTGTTGACCGATTAGCACCATGGCTTGAACGACCTTGTGTAGGATAATAAAGCCTCTTGCGAGCAGGCCTTCTAGGTGCTGCCCACCCCATATGAAAAGCATAAGGAGCCATTGGGGGCTGCCCCCATCCTCCATTGAAGTCTCCCATGTAATATGGCGCATAGGGGGGCAGCGACATTCACTGTGTTGGTGTCCACGACCCATATGGCCTTGCATAGCATCGAAATTCTTGCGTCGGAGGTGATCTTGAATGCATCGAATGTGATGGCCGATTAGAGCTCGAACTGGCCGCTTGATTGGCATATTTGGAGAGCAACATATCAAAAGTTAGTTTGATTCGCTTGTGCTTAGCTTCACTCCTTTTACAGTTGCCAACTTCTGAATAATTGGGCTTGATAAATTTAACATGACTATCCCGTTGTACTTGCGGTTGCCCCATAGTTGAAGCATTTTTTGAAGGAAATATGCCCTAGAGGCAATAATAAAGTTGTTATTTATATTTCCTTACACCATGATAAATGTTTATTATTCATGCTAGAATTGTATTAACCAGAAACTTAGTACATGTGTGAATACATAGACAAAACAAAGTGTCCCTAGTATGCCTCTACTTGGCTAGCTCATTGATCAAAGATGGTTAAGTTTCCTGACCATAGACATGTGTTGTCATTTGATGAACGGGATCACATCATTAGGAGAATGATGTGATGGACAAGACCCATCCATTAGCTTAGCATAATGATCGTTTAGTTTTATTGTTATTGCTTTCTTTATGACTTATACATATTCCTTTGACTATGAGATTATGCAACTCCCGAATACCGGAGGAACACCTTGTGTGCTATGAAACGTCACAACGTAACTGGACGATTATAAAGATGCTCTACAGGTGTCTCCGAAGGTGTTTGTTGGGTTGGCATAGATCAAGATTAGGATTTGTCACTCCGAGTATCGGAGAGGTATCTCTAGGCCCTCTCGGTAACGTACATCACTATAAGCCTTGCAAGCAATGTGACTAATGAGTTAGTTGCGGGATGATGCATTATGGAACGAGTAAAGAGACTTACCGGTGACGAGATTGAACTAGGTATATGATGATACCGATGATCGAATCTCGGGCAAGTAACATATCGATGACAAAGATCTTCGTAGAATATGTAGGAGTCAATATGAGCATCCAGGTTCCGCTATTGGTTATTGACCGGAGATGTGTCTCGGTCATGTCTACATAGTTCTCGAACCCGTAGGGTCCGCACGCTTAACGTTCGATGACGATTTATATTATGAGTTATGTGATTTGATGACCGAAGTTCGTTCGAAGTCCCGGATGAGATCACGGACATGACAAGGAGTCTCGAAATGGTCGAGAGGTAAAGATCGATATATTGAAAGGCTATATTCGGACATCGGAATGGTTCCGAGTGATTCGGGTATTTTTTGGAGTACCGGAGAGTTACGTGAATTCGTCGGGGGAAGTTAATGGGCCTTATTGGGCTTTAGTGTAGAGAGGGAATAAGGGCAACGAGGTGGCGCGCGCCTACCCCTGGCCCAAACCGAATTGGACAAGGGGTGGGGGCGGCCCCCTTTCCTTCTTTAGTAGTAGGACTCCCTACACTTGGCGCGCCCCTAGGAGGGCCGGCCTCTGTCCGTCCCTCCTTTATACACGTGGGCAGGGGGCACCCCAAAGGCTCTCCAAGATTTGTCTTAGCCGTGTGCGGTGCCCCCCTCCACAGTTACACACCTCGGCCATATCATCATAGTGCTTAGGCGAAGCCCTGTGCCGGTAACTTCATCATCACCGTCACCACAACGTCGTGCTGATGGAACTCTCCCTCGTCCTCAAATGGATCAAGAGCTCAAGGAATGTCATTGTGTTGAACGTGTGCTGAACACGGAGGTGTCGTACGTTCGGTACTTGGACGGTTGGATCGTGAAGACGTTTGACTACATCAACCGCGTTACTAAACGCTTTCTCTTTCGGTCTATGAGGGTACGTGGACACACTCTCCCCTCTCGTTGCTATGCATCTCCTAGATAGATCTTGCGTGATCGTAGGAATTTTTTTGAACTACTGTGTTCCCCAACACTGGCATCCGAGCCAGGTCCATGCGTAGATGTTATATGCACGAGTAGAACACAAAGAGTTGTGGGCGATAATAGTCATAATGCTTACCCACGACGTCTTACTTTGATTCGGTAGTATTGTTGGATGAAGCGGCCCGGACTGACATTACATGAGCGCGTTCATGAGACCGGTTCTACCGACGTGCTTTACACATAGGTGTCTAGCGGGTGTCTGTTTCTCCAACTTTAGTTGAATCGAGTTTGACTACGCTCGGTCCTTGTTGAAGGTTAAAACATCACGCTTGACGAAATATCTTTGTGGTTTTGATGCGTAGGTAAGAACGGTTCTTGCTAGAAGCCCATAGCAGCCACGTAAAACTTGCAACAACAAAGTAGAGGACGTCTAACTTGTTTTTTCAGGGCATCTTGTGATGTGATATGGTCAAGACGTGATGAGATATAAATTTTTGTATGAGATGATCATGTTTCGTTAAACTCATCGGCGACTCGCAGAAGACTTATGGTTGTCTCTTTATTGCATAAGATGCAAGCGCCATATAATTGCTTTACTCTATCGCTATGCAATAGCAATAGTTGCAAAAGCAATAGTCGGCGAGACGACCATGTGACGACACATTGATAGAGATCAAGATGATGGAGATCATGGTGTCATGACGGTAACGATGGAGATCATGACGGTACTTTGTAGATGGAGATCAAAGGCACAAGATGATGATGGCCATATCATGTCACATATTTTGATTGCATGCAATGTTTATCTTTTATGAATCTTATTTTGCTTAGTATGATGGTAGTATTTGTTGGGAACACAGTAATTTGAAAAAAATTCCTACGCACACGCAAGATATATCATGGTGATGCATAGCAACGAGAGGGGAAGAGTGTTGTCCACGTACCCTCGTAGACCGTAAGCGGAAGCATTATGACAACGCAGTTGATGTAGTCGTACATCTTCATGATCCGACCGATCCTAGTACCGAAAGTACGACACCTCCACGATCTGCACACGTTCGGCTCGGTGATGTCCCACGAACTCTCGATCTAGCTGAGTGTCGACGGAGAGCTTCGTTAGCACGACGGCATGATGACGGTGATGATGAAGCTACCGGCGCAGGGCTTTGCGTAAGCACTATGACGATATGACCGAGGTGGATTATGGTGGAGAGGGGCACCACACACGGCTAAGGGATCAATGATCAACTTGTGTGTTCTGTGGTGCCCCTGCCCCCGTATATAAAGGAGCAAGGGGAGGGGGCCGGCGGCCTCATAGGGTGCACCCCAAGGGGGGAATCCTACACCTACTAGGAGTAGGTTCCCCCTTTCCTAGTCCAACTAGGAGGGGAAGGAAAGAGGAGGAGGGGAGAAGGAAAGAGGGGGCCGGCCCCCCAAGCCTAAACCAATTCGGTTTGGTCCTAGGGGGGCATGCCCCACAGCTCCCTTGCTGCCCTCTATTTTCACTAAGGCCCATGAAGGCCCATTGACCCACGGGGGGTTCCGGTAACTCCGCGGTACTCTGGTATTTATCCGATGACCCCCGGAACCTTTCCGGTGTCCAAATATAACCTTCCAATATATCAATCTTTATGTCTCGACCATTTCGAGAGTCCTCGTCATGTCCGCGATCACATTCGGGACTCCGAACTATCTTCGGTACATCAAAAACACATAAACTCATAATACCGATCGTCACTGAACGTTAAGCGCGAGGACCCTACGGGTTCGAGAACTATGTAGACATGACCGAGACACGTCTCCGGTCAATAACCAATAGCAGAACCTCGATGTTCATATTGGTTCCCAAATATTCTACAAAGATCTTTATCGGTCAAACCGCATAACAACATAAGTTGTTCCCTTTGTCATCGGTATGTTACTTGCCTGAGATTCAATCGTCGTATCTCAATACCTAGTTCAATCTCGTTACCGGCAAGTCTCTTTACTCGTTCCATAATGCAATATCCCGTAACTAACTCATTAGTCACATTGCTTGCAAGGATTATAGTGACGTGCATTACCGAGAGGGCCTAGAGATACCTCTCCGATACACGGAGTGACAAATCCTAATCTCGATCTATGCCAACTCAACAAACACCATCGGAGACACCTATAGAGCATCTTTATAGTTAACCAGTTATGTTGTGACGTTTGATAGCACACTAAGTGTTCCTTGGGTATTCGGGAGTTGCATAATCTCATAGTGATAGGAACATGTATAAGTTATGAAGAAAGCAATAGCAACAAACTAAACGATCATTGTGCTAAGCTAACGGATGGGTCAAGTCAATCACATCATTCTCTAATGATGTGATCCCATTAATCAAATGACAACTCTTTGTCCATGGCTAGGAAACTTAACCATCTTTGATTAACGAGCTAGTCTAGTAGAGGCATACTAGTGACACTCAGTTTTTCTATTATTCACACATGTACTAAGTTTCCGGATAATAAAATTCTAGCATGAATAATAAACATTTATCATGATATAAGGAAATATAAATAAAAACTTTATTATTGCCTCTAGGGCGTATTTCCTTCAATCTCTCACTTGCACTAGAGTCAATAATCTAGTTCACATCGTCATGTGATTTCACACCAATAGTTCACATCTTCATGTGACTAATACCCAAAGGGTTTACTAGAGTCAATAATCTAGTTCACATCGCTATGTGATTAATACCCAAAGAGTGATCATGTTTTGCTTGTGAGAGAATTTTAGTCTACGGGTCTGCAACATCAGATCCGTATGTATTTCGCAAATTTGTATGTCTACAATACTCTGCATGAAGCTACTCTAGCTAATTGCTCCCACTTTCAATATGTATCCAGATCGAGACTTAGAGTCATCTAGATCGATGTAAAAAGCTTGCATCTAAGTAAATCTTTACGACGAGCTCTTTTATCACCTCCATAACCGAGAAATATTTCCTTAGTCCTCTAAGGATAATTTTGACCGATGTCCAGTGATCTACTCCTACATCACTATTGTACTCCCTTGCCAGAATCATGCTAAGGTATACAATAGGACTGGTACACAGCGTAGCATACTATATAGAACCTATGACTGAGGCATAGGGAATAAATTTTCATTCTCTTTCTATTTTCTGATGTGGTTGGGTTTTGAGTCTTTACTCAACTTTACACCTTGCAACAAAGGCAAGAACTCCTTCTTTAACTGTTCCATTTTAAACTACTTCTAAATCTTGTTAAGGTATGTACTCATTGAAAAAACTTATCAAGTGTCTTGATCTATATTTATAGGTCTTGATGCTCAATGTGTAAACAGCTTCACTGAGGTCTTTCTTTGAAAAATTCTTATTCAAGTATCCTTTTATGCTATCCAGAAATTCAGTATCATTTCCGATCAACAATATGTCATCCACATATAATATCAGAAATGCTACAGAGCTCCCACTCACTTTCTTGTAAATACAGGCTTCTCCAAAAGTCTGTATAAAACTATATGCTTTGATCAACTCATCAAAGCATATATTCCTACTCCGAGATGCTTGCACCAGTCCATAGATGGATCGCTGGAGCTTGCACACTTTGTTAGCACCTTTAGGATTGACAAAACTTTCTTGTTGTATCATATACAACTCTTCTTAAAGAAATCCATTAAGGAATGCAGTTTTGACATCCATTTGCCAGATTTCACAAAATATGGCAATTGCTAACATGATTCAGATAGACTTAAGCATCGCTATGAGTGAGAAAATCTCATCGTAGTCAACACCTTGATCTTGTCCAAAACATTTTTGCGACAATTTTAGCTTTGTAGATAGTAACACAACTATCAGCGTCTGTCTTCTCTTGACGACCCATTTATTCTCAATGGCTCGCCGATCATTGCGCAAGTCAATCAAAGTCCATACTTTGTTCCTTATACATGGATCCCATCTCAGATTTCATGGCCTTAAGCCATTTTGCGGAATTTGGGCTCATCATTGCTTCCTCATAGTTCGTAGGTTCATCATGGTCTAGTAACATGACTTCCAGAAACGATTACCGTACCACTCTGGTGCAGACCATACTCTGGTTGTCCTACGAGGTTCGGTAGTAACTTGATCTGAAGTTTCATGATCATCATCATTAGCTTCCTTACTGATTGGTGTAGAAATCACTAGAACCGATTTATGTGATGAACTACTTTCCCATTCGGGAGAAGGTACAATTACCTCATCAAGTTCTACCTTCCTCCCACTCACTTCTTTCGAGAGAAACTTCTTCTCTAGAAAGGATCCACTCTTAGCAACAAAGATCTTGCCTTTCGGATTTGTGATAGAAGGTGTACCCAACAGTTTCTTTTGGATATCCTATGAAGATGCACTTTTCCGATTTGGGTTTGAGCTTATCAGGCTGAAACTTTTTCACATAAGCATCACAACCCAAAACTTTAAGAAACGACACCTTAGGTTTCTAGCCAAACCATAGTTCATACAGTGTCATCTCAACGGATTAGACGGTGCCCTATTTAACATGAATGTAGCTGTCTCTAATGCATAACCCCAAAACAAAAGTGGTAAATTGGTAAGAGACATCATAGATTGCACTATATCCAATAAAGTATGGTTATGACGTTCGGACACACCATTATGTTGTGGTGTTCTAGGTGGCATGAATTTGTGAAACTATTCCACATTGTTTTAGTTGAAGACCAAACTCGTAACTCAAATATTCGTCTCTGCGATCGGATCGTAGAAACTTTATTTTCTTGTTACGATGATTTTCCACTTCACTCTGAAATTCTTTGAACTTTTCAAATGTTTCAGACTTATGTTTCATCAAGTAGATATACCCATATATGCTCAAATAATCTGTGAAGGTTAGAAAATAATGATACCTGTCACGAGCCTCAACACTCATCGGACCGCATACATCAGTATGTATTATTTCCAATAAGTCTGTTGCTCGCTCCATTGTTCTGGAGAACAGAGTCTTAGTCATCTTGCCCATCAAGCATGGTTCGCAAGCATCAAGTGATTCATAATCAAGTGATTCCAAAAGCCATCAGCATGGAGTTTCTTCATGCACTTTACAGCAATATGACCTAAACGGCAGTGCCACAAATAAGTTGCACTATCATTATTAACTTTGCATCTTTTGGCTTCAATATTATGAATATGTGTATCACAATGATCGAGATTCAATAAACCATTTATATTTAGTGTATGACCATAGAAGGTTTTATTCATGTAAACAGAACAACAATTATTCTTTGACTTAAATGAATAACCTTATTGCAATAAACATGATACAGTCATATTTATGCTCAACGTAAATAACAAATAACATTTATTTTAGGTTCAACACTAATCCTGAAGGTAAAGGGAGTGTGAAATGGTGATCTTATCAACCTTGGAATCACTTCCAACACACATCATCACCTCGCCCTTAACTAGTCTCCGTTTATTTTGCAACTCCCGTTTCGAGTTACTACACTTAGCAACTGAACCAGTATCAAATACCAAGGGGTTGCTATAAACACTTGTAAAGTACACATCAATAACATGTATATCCAATATACCTTTGTTCAGTATGCCATCCTTCTTATCCGCCAAGTATCTAGGGCAGTTCCACTTCCAGTGACCATTTCCTTTGCAGTAGAAGCACTCAGTTTCAGGATTGCGTCTAGCTTTGGGCTTCTTCATGGGAGTGGCAACTTGCTTGCCATTCTTCTTGAAGTTCCCTTTCTTTCCCTTGCCCTTTTACTTGAAACTAGTGGTCTTGTCAACCATCAACACTTGATGCTTTTCTTGATTTCTACCTTCGCTGATTTCAGCATCGTGAAGAGCTTGACAATTACTTTCGTCATCCCTTGCATATTATAGTTCATCACGAAGTTCTAGTAACTTGGTGATAGTGACTAGAGAACTCTATCAATCACTATTTTATCTGGAAGATTAACTCCCACTTGATTCAAGCAATTGTAGTACCCAGACAATCTGAGCACATGCTCACTGGTTGAGCTATTCTCCTCCATCTTGTAGGCAAAGTACTGTCAGAGGTCTCATACCTCTCGACACAGGCATGAGCATGAAATACCAATTTCAACTCTTGGAACATCTCATATGCTCCATGTCGTTCAAAACCTTTTTGAAGTCCCGGTTCTAAGCCGTAAAGCATGGTGCACTAAACTATCAAGTAGTCATCATACCGAGCTTGTCAAACATTCATAGCGTCTGCATCTGCGCCTGCAACAGTTCTGTCACCTAGTGGTGCATCAAGGACATAATACTTCTGTGCAGAATGAGGATAATCCTCAGATCACAGAGCTAGCCTGCATCATTTCTAATAACATCTTTCAACTTATTTTTCTCTAGGAACATATCAAAAATAAACGGGGAGCTACATCGCGAGCTATTGATCTACAACCTAGTTATGCAAATACTATCAGGACTAAGTTCATGATAAATTAAATTTTAATTAATCATATTACTTAAAAACTCCCACTTAGATAGACATCCCTCTAATCATGTAAGTGATCACGTGATCCATATCAACTAAACCATGTCTGGTCATCATGTGAGGGACGTCATCGTGCTGAACGTGTGCTGAACACGGAGGTGCCGTATATTTGGTACTTGTGTCGGTTTGATCGTGAAGACGTTTGACTACATCAACCACGTTACTAAACGCTTCCGCTTTCGGTCTACGAGGGTACGTGGACACACTCTCCCCTCTCGTTGCTATGCATCTCCTAGATAGATCTTGCGTGATCGTAGGAATTTTTTTGAAATACTGCATTCCCCAACATTTTTATGGTGATCTTCAATACCTCCTGGGCATCGGGTTGCTTATCAAGCACAACCTCCCTTCCCAAGACTTTGTCGCCCTCCTTGCCTTTCCTGGGTTCACCAATAACAACATTATCTTTATTAGCAAATTCGGCTATGTTAGGCCAAATTAACATTTTCTTCCCTCCCAAGTCCATGGTGTTTATCGGGAAGGGTTGTTTATCAACTTGCATCTTGGAAAAATACAATCGACCATCATTAATGGCCGATTGTATCTGTCGTCGAAAAACATTGCAATCATTAGTAGCATCACAAAATGAATTATGGTACTTGCAATACACACGTCGTTTCAGCTCCTCAAACAGCGGTATGGTGTGTTATATTCTAATCATCTTATCTTGCAAGAGGGCATCAAATATTTTATCACACTTAGATATATAAAAGTAAACTTAATCTCCTCATCACAATTCTTGCGAATCGGCTTATTAGCATTGCATGTATATAGAGTTTGGCCTTTGCGGACCAAACAAACTTAGTAGTATAGACATCAACCTCATCATCCGAATTATCATCATTGTATTCAACCATATGCATTCTAGGACAATTGTTGGTAGACCTATGAATCTCTTTACTTCGACTCTCTTGAGCCAAACCTTTTTGTAGGAGTTTGTTAATATCCAAAAACTCATAATTTTCTAGCATCTCTTTAATGTGAGTTTTTAAACCATTAAGGATAAGATTTGACAAGTCTCTTTCGGTTATCACTAAGTTATAACATCAGTTTTTTATATCTCTAAACCTCTTGACATAATTGGTAATTGCTTCATCATGTTTTTGCCTAATCGATGTAAGATGTGACAACTTAAGCTCATTATCTCCGCTATAAAAGTGATCATGAAACTTTTGCTTTAATTGCGACCATAAGAGAACTGAACCATGCGGTAAAGCGTCAACCATGAAAATGTGGTGCCAGTTAAAGATAAGGGAAATAAACACACTTTCAATTCTTCTATGGAACCTGCTTCACCTAACTGCGCTAGATACTGACTGACATGCTCCCATGTTGTTTTCGTGCCCTCTCCACTAAATTTAACAAAATCAGGAATCTTGTAACCTTGAGTGTACAAAGCTGCATCAAAGTGTTCAGGATAAGGCTTTTGGTACACACGACTCTTTACTTTCGACTCATTTTCAGAAGTTTCTAGAAACATCTTATGCAAATCCTCCCTTAATTTGGCTAAAATTGGATCCGAGGTAGATGAAGATGCTTGTGGCAATGACATAAGAGCCACCTGAGTACTAGCTAGTGGTGCAACTTGTGGGATGGGCGCCGCGGAAGATCAAACATGCTTGTGCATATGCGTGGTGTGACAAAGTGATTCGGCGTCGAAGCCAAATAGGGAACTCTCATAATAGGATTAGGATATGTAAGTGCAGCCACAAGCTGGTTGGTTTGACTAGGGTAAGAACTCACCGACATATCATATTGTTGTTGCATAGGAGGTGCCAATGAAATAGGTAAAGTTGGACTAGAATTTTCACATATACCAACAGTACCACTAGATGAAGGAGGCATATTTTTCTAAGCATTAGCACTTGCTACGAAAGAATTTTATGTCATCACATTACCCTTACTAACAAGACTTTCAATCACAACCACTTTATCTGGAGAAAAAACTTTACTCACGGTGATTTCATCTTGTTCATCAATGAGAGGAGGTAAATTGATGTTTCTGACTGTAGTGATGTTGCCTTGACGGTCCTTCTTGAAACTTGCAAGAAACGCCTCCAAATTCTCCTCCTCACGCTTCTTCTTGAGCGCATCAAAAGCCTCTTCATGTTTCTTCTTATGTGTTTCATAGGCTTGGCGATGTTCCTCTGATAGTTCATCAAGACTGGGTTTAATGATGTTATCGGTGTCAACTTCTGAGGGCTTGGGGAGATTAGACTTGGTTGATGATGATTCTTGATCTTTCCTCGCCAGCGGAGTCGCCAAAAAGTGTGTTCGCACACGAACACGTCACCGTGTACCTCCAACGCCGAGGGTGGTCCACCGCAACTCACGTCGAAGGAGACCCGTCCAGAAGCGCGGTACGCAAGCAATCCAGCGGATGCTTTTGAAGACCCGAAACCCCACATTCCCGGGACCGACCCCGTTTGGAGGCATGGCGTCTATGGGCTGCCCTAGATCGATGTAAAAAGTAGTATATGATTTGTCAATTGTGTGTTGTTCAACCGATCGTCACCTCTTATCTATTTATGAGGCGGTTGGACTTCCCATACATGAAAAGGACTAAAAATCCCATCCAAAACATTAAAAATCCTAACCTAACTCGGACAGGAATCTTTGACAATTTTCCAGATCAACTCGGAGCCACCGAGTGGTTTGCTACGGTCCCACCGAGTGAACATGGGCAACCTTCTGTAATCTTCTATATCTCACTCGGAATTTCTGAGTGGTTTCACTCGGAATTACGAAGTCAACTCGATCTCATCGAGTCAAATCAACTTGGTCGGTCCGAAATGACTAAGCAAGTTATATTTTGTTTGCATACGATCTCGGATTAACACGAATTTATATGAAAATCAACCGTTTCAATGAGATGCACAACTTTAATGTTGAAACTTTTTGCATCCGAGGCCATATTAACTGAGTATCATGCCATTTAATAATCTGATGTCAACACGAGCATCTCTGAAATTGTCATAACTTTTGCACCTGAGCTCGATTTTGTACCATCTCCGTATCCATTTTGATCTTCTTGAAGAGAGCCACTCGAAGGTGACTTCCAATCAAAAGTTTGAATTAATCTTGACATAGCTTTAAGCTACTTTTATGTTTATGCCACTTTTGAGCGTCAATACCCTATATGGACCCAAGCAAAATACCCATGACAAAAGTGCCATAATTTTTAGCCATAAGCTGGTATCTATAGCATGAACATCCTGCTAACTATAGTTGTGTCATAATTGTAACTATAACATCAACGACTGATAACTATAGCCATGTTGCTATGTTGGTAACAAAGTCGGTAAATCATATAATTATGGCAGCATGGTAGACCATGATCGCTGGATCTGGCGAGGATCGATGACATCCACCTCGTTCTCGGGGTGACGTGCAGATTATCCCATAACAAATCTCCTCCTTATCCTCCATCTCAAGAAGAAGATAGTCGGTGTGATTGTTAGATTCCGGGTTCCGGCAAACCCTTGAGGTTCGAACACTGGGGTGCGCATGAAGTTCTCTCCCTCTCTCTAGCTCGCATGCTTCGTAGGATCTCATAGTCTAGCTCGTCGGACTCAAAGAACGAGAGACCAAGATTTATACTGGTTTGGGTCACCGTTGTGGTGTAATACCCTACTCCAGTGTGGTGTGGTGGATTGCCTCTTGGGCTGTGGATGAACAATTACAAAGGAAGAACAGCCTCCTGAGGAGAGGTGTTCTTGTGCTTGGCGAACTTGTGTGGTTGGGGATGATCTGAATGATCCGTTGCGTGACCTCCCTTCTACCTCCTCTCTGGATCAGTTGCCTCCTATTGTGATGGCTAGTCCTATTTATAGAGGCCCTGGTCCTCTTCCCAAATATTGAGCGAGAAGGGATCCCACAACAGCCAATTTGAAGGGAGACAACTAGTACAAGTTATCCTGACAAAAGTAGTCTTTGCGTGCCAAAGGCTCTAGTGATGACGTCGTCTTGGGCTCCACGGTGACCCCCATCTTGCTGTCCTGCTGGTCTTGGTCTTGTTGCACCAATGTGGAAACCTTTGCTTGACGCCTCGGGACTCCTCGCCTGCGCTTGCCTCTTTAGCACCAAACAGGAAACGAGGACACTGCGTGCGCTGGTGCCCGCCTGGCGCCAGTCGTCATGGCTTGCGTCACAGAAACCTCGCGAGGTGTCCCTTTCCTTGATCTCTCTACCCCTCACGAGCCAGCCTGGTGAGGCCGCCCCTGATGAGGTCTTGCGTCGTTCGCCTCGCGAGGGTCTTGAGTGCTTGTTGGTGAAGATGGGCCGTACAGGTCGATGGTGGAGCCACGATGTGGGCCGCAGGCAGGCAAGTCTTGGGACCCCCATTCCCAGAACACCGACAGTAGCCCCCGGGCCCAAGGCGCGCTCGGCTTGGCTTCGTGGCGAAGCCAAAGGGCAAGTTTGGAGCGCCGTGGGCCCCCACAGCCTGCGGCCGCGGTTGGCGTGTGGCGATTGATTGGACGTGGGCGTCTCCGGTTCCCCACCCGGCCTCGGCAACTGCCCGACTTGACGAGTCCATGTTGCATGCAGAAAAAAGGTCATCATTACCTTAGATCGTGGAGGCCGGTGGTAGGCCTCCCTAGGCTATAAATGGGGAGTGGGGGCGGAGCCCCCGTCACCCATCTCTTCCTCTGCTTCTCCCGCTTCTTCTTCTTCCGCGCTCAGCTTGCCGCCTCCGCCATGGTGCCTATTCGGAGATTCTCGGCCGCGGAGAAAGGCAAAACCCCCCTTGACGAGCCCGAGCTCCTCCCGCTGAAGAAGAGGCGATCCCACCGTCGTGAGATAGCCGTGAGGCCGGTGGTGTCGCGGTCGTAGTACGAATGGCCTCCCCCTGGGTATCTGCTGCCTTTGTACGCCCAAGCTGCGGGCTCCGGAGGGAGGAACGACGGACGCCACCGCCCACGCCGAGACCGAGGTTGCCGCGCCATGGTGACATATGCCGTCACCCCAGGAGTCCATGCCGCAGACTCCTCACGCGAATTTATGTTGTGGGCGGCGATGCCTCCAAGCACTTGGATCCGCTTGCCGCAATTCTTCATCGCCGAAATGCCGCTGAGGGGCCCTCTCGAGCTTTGGTTGCAGCACGCCGGCTGTGACGCCCCGGTGACTGGAGCGGAGGTTGAGGCCGTCTCTTCCGGGAGGATCTTCATGACTCGCGGCTGGGGCGAGATCTCACGGAAGGCGCCCTCGCCAGCCACTTCGAGTATGACGGCGCCTCCACGCTGTTCTTCAAGGTCTTCGACGAGGAAGGCCGCTGCTTGGAGTGCTGCCCTAAAGGTGGTCACCGGGATGGCGCAGCGGCGGGCGCCGGGCCTGCCGTTGACCTCACCAGCAGCCCCTCCAGCGACAGCGGCGGCTCCTGGTGGTCCAGCAGTTGTCCCGAGCCCGTTGAGACTCCGGAGACAAGCGACTAAAGCTACGTGCTCTCGAGCTCTCGCCGCGCTCGGAGCAAGGCTGCGGCGTCCAGCCGCCGTCGCCGCTGATCTGGATGGGGTTGGCGCCGGCCTCACGTGGCCCACTGTTGATGATGGCGTCGGCTGCTTCGGCGCGTGTAGATAGAGCTCCTAGGAACTCCCTTCTTTTGTTCCCTGTGAGGAATCAAAACGGACCCCGTGGGGGCGTGTAAAGCGTTTGTAATGTCTTTTGTTCATATTGTCCTTATTATGAAAATTTGCGTGCCGCATGTCCTACTGAGGCTCGGTTTCCCCTTTCCAATCCCGCAGCAACTTGGTGCTCTACACCGACAGGTCCCGGTCCCCAGGCAGGCTGCAGCCGTCGCTGGTATGCCAGGTCGCGATGCCGTGGTCAAGGCCAGGAGGTGAGCAGCTCGAGGTCCAGTAATAGCTCCTGAGGCGCGATGCTCAAGAGGTCCCCTTTAGCGCGCAAGCAGCTACCTGAGGATGGGAAAGGGAGGCGACGTTGCCGCAACAGGGCAGCGAAGGGCGAGGATCTTATGGCGTAGCGCTGGGTTGATCTAGGCGCGAGACATATCTTGGTATTCCGGAGCTGGTTCCTCGTGTTGTGCCAGACTTGTGCGTCGGCCAATGTCGGGTAGCTAGGTCAGGCTCGTGCGAGCCTCCCTCTCTTCTTTGTGCTCTCCTGAGTGCTCTGCGTCCTTAGGTCCCGGCCCTCGAGCGAGCTCAGCCGCCGCTGGTATGCCAGGTCACGATGCCGTGGTCAAGGCCAGGGGTGAGGGCTAGAGAGCCAGTAAGAGCTCCTGAGTCCCGATGCTCAGGAGCCCCCCTTTTAACGCGCAAGCAGATCACACGAGACAAGAGAGAGAGAGAGAGTCCGCGGTACCACCTGCTGTAGACCTCGGGAAGTTCCGCGGAGAGCCCCCGGGGCATGTACAGCCCCGCCCTGACATGTGGCTTGCACGGTAGGGCTAGACGAGGTGTATCTGGGCACTCGTGAGCCAGCGCGGGACTCACGAGTCCCTACCTCAAGGCGGGTTGCACCTGGTCTTGGTTCTTGATGGCTGTGGCATTCCTGCGAGATGGTTAGGCGACCTGCGCCGAATGAATTTCTTGAGGTTATCGCGCGAGAAGGCCAAGCACCGACGACCCCAGGAGGTGACGTGAACAGGGCCGGCCCGCCAGACAGAGCTCGGCCATTGGATTTTTCGACGCTGCATGGACGGGCCTGAGCATAGACGTTGTGCCTAGCCTTCTTATGCGAAGGATCCTGAAGAAAGACGATCGGCGCACGGCTCCCGTGGTGGGTGACAATCAAGCAGGTTATAACCATAGATGGATTACGCATGAAAAAGCAAACTGGCTTAGGTAAATGCAGGAACGATACGTGCCATTGGGTCGGACCCGAGTGGCCTGGGGATGATGCAGCCCGAGGGGCGCCCCCGGCAAGGTAAAATAACAACGTAAGTGGATACATGCCACAAGGACTGACCCACGCGGCTTGGGAATGATGCGGCCCAGGGGGCGCTCCCAGCTAAATGAACTTGGAGAGATTTCACCTGGTTTGGTTGTTGAAGGGGTGTTGGGGTAGCTGAAGACGCATAGCGAAGAAGTTGCCCCTCACGAGTCGTCGTGGCCCTGAGCCCCGCGAGGCTCTGGAGGCTCGGGCGGCCTCCTGAGGACCGTCTCCATCTCCTCCAGGACTGCGTGACGCCTGGCCTCCTGACCCACCATGATGCTCCGCAGGTTGCGCTCGAAGGTGGCAGCCACGCTCGGCAAGCCGAACAGCATGCGAATGTAGCTGTGAGGTGGACCCTCGCAGCGTCCCACGCGTGAGGGCCAGAAGAGCTCCTGAGATGCAGCCTGTTGTGCCCTGGGATGTCGATGCAGACGCGCAGCTCACCACCCTCGCCCGGGTGTGGAGCAGCGCCAGGTGGGCGGCGGTCGCCGCGTATTGCTCTAGCTTGCTGAAGTTCCTGAGTGGCCTTGTCGATGAACTCCTGAGCACCGGGCGCTCCTCGCCCGGTGCCCTCCTGAGGGAAACGTGTCGCAAAGCACGCCTTCACGTGGTGCCCGAGCGCCTCCCTCGTGATGCTGGCCAGGTCTGAGGCTCTCCAGAAGAGAGCCCCCGAGCCCTGCCCGAGGACGGCGTCGGGCGCACCTCCCTATGCAAGGGAGAGAGGCGCCCCAGGCGTGGGCATAGATCCTGAGGTGGCGCCGCCCACTACAAGAAATATATCAACTTGTGACCCTCACTATTGGCCGCTGAAAGGTCATAGTTTTTCATTTGGGACCTTTTTTGACCAAAAACAGAAGGTCAAAAGCTGGCGGTCGTAAACTGGAATTAACGACCTTCTGTAAATGGTCGTTGGTTCTTCGACCAAAATTTTGGTCACTAGCAACCTCCCCAGGCCACGTAGGCATCCAACGTGGCAAGCTGATGTGGCACAAGAATCAGCCCGGTCCAATTCGGTTTTCTACATGGGCCTAGCCCAACAATTTGCCCCAATTTTTTATTTTTTTCCTTTTTATTTTGGTTGGCTACATTGGCCTAGCCCAGCAATTTGGCTTTTTATTTTCTAGGCCTTTGGCCTTTTCGCTTCCATTTCTTGTTTGGGCCTTGGCCTTTTTACATTCCATTTTAGACCAGGTCCCACTAGTCAGATCATCCAATTAGGTCCCAATTGTCGGTTTTTCTTTTGTTTGTTTCCCATTTTAAAGGACTCGCTAGTGAAATGGGACCCAAGGGTGTTGTTTAGGCGCCGCACGTCAGTTCACTATTTGTGCAATAACCAATAACTTGATTCAAACAGAGCCAATAACACATACAATTTCAAACAACAGCCAAACGAAGTACTTTACAGTCATGGCAGTACAAATCAGGTATTCAACTATAAAATACATCTAATATTAACATGGCCAGCTCCAGGGAGCTAAAACACATAGATGGGTGCTGGTTTTCTTCAGGATTCTTCTCTTGGAGCTCTTGTACACCGCATCTACAGGTTATAAATCAAAAAAGTTAGGAAATCAAGTGAAGCTGTGCATATAACATTCTCCTAACAATGGAAAATAGCTGCTGTAGTTGAGATCTAATAAGAAACCGTGCATATAACATTCGCAAACATGTATTGATACCTAGTGTTGATTGTATCTGCATCTAAACTGAATACTGATCCATAGTGTTGACTAAATCTGCATCTAAACTGAATACTCTTAACTGAACATGGACAAGTGATATGCTAATCAGGTGTCAAAATGATATCTGATTCAACAAGGTTAACCAAATTTCCCACATAGTTTTGGGGAAATTCTATTTATCTACAGTGATTGGCAGCTATGGATGGCAACGTGATAGTACAGACAGACTTGTGGCTGCTCATTTGTATTCAGGTAACTATGGCAGTGACGCAAATAGACTTGTGGCTACTCATTCACTAGCTATGGCAATGACGCAAACAGACTTGTGGCTACTCATTCACATTCACACCAACACTTCATCATTCATCTACAAGAAACTATTGACCATCATATCAGACGGGATAGGAAGGGTCACCTGACATATTGAACTCGATGCTGCAGAAGGCCGATAATGTGGTGGTACAGAGCATGCCCTTTGTGGCTGGCTAGATGCGCCCCTCCTCCTGCTGCTCCTCGAGCAGGACAAGGACGGCGGCCGCTAGGATCGTTGAGATCGGGATGCTGGGGGAGGCGAGCACGCCCCTGAGCTACTCCATGGCGCCGGGCGCATCATGTGTGGCAGGATGCCGATCGCCAGGTTGACCACGATCACGAACAGCAGCGTCACCAGCGTCGCCGCCTGCACGCATTCCAGCCAGGTTGACAGTGTCAGAAACTCGACGGATTTTCAAAACGAAGTACTGCTGGTGCTGCTACCACTGCAGAATTGGTTGGAGATGCACCCACCTTGTTGGTGTAGATGGTCCAGTTGGTGAAGAGCTCTGACAGCATGGCTCCGAGCTGCCCAAAGAGCGCACGGAGGCGCCCACGGAGATGTTTTCTCTGATGAACAGGGTCCGTTGAGATTGCAAAGCAGTCCTCCCCTCTTGTCGCAGACACTGCAAGAAAGCACATCTTTCAAAAAAATAACCAGTCTCAAGTTAACTTGTGCAGTAAAAGTTTCCCTACACCTGCAAAACACAACCATGCATGTACATGCACTATACGTACACAGCAAGACATATCAACAGAGACCATAAATGTTCAGGGTTATGCATGATGGATGTTGAGCACTTCTATTGCTTATTCAGAGTAAAAAAGGGTACCCCAGAAAATTTAAACATATTCTGCTACACAGAACCATGAGCTACCCATTTAGCAAGAACGGTACAGGAACAAACCATGAGCTATCTATCCAACATATTATGTGCGTGCGTGAGAATACTAGGGTATACTTAACTTGGATTCAGTACCCAGGTACAGTTTAAAAGCATATCAGATTAGGTATACAATCATGCACCTGGGTTTAACTTATCAGGTTTCTTCACTTTCAATTTACACAGCAGAGCAGCTAAATTGATTACCCAAAACATGCATGCTAGTGGTCTACTGGAAGCATCACAAAGTTAATGTTTTGCTTACCACACTGCTATCAAGAACCTCCCTACTTCAAAAACAAAAAGAACAGACACTTCCAGTTTGTATAATCTGAAATTGAGCACTGAAATTTAAGAATGAAAAGATGATTGAACACTGAAAGAGGTTAGCAAGTTAATTGTTGGTTTCATCAGAAGTACCAGGAGTATTTTTAAACCTACACAAGTCAATTTTAAACCTATGCAAGTACCAGGAGTATTTCACTCCTTTCAGTGCAAGTACTCAAAAATTGTTTGAGTAGCAAATCTAGGAGTACTGGAGAACTCCGAGTTAAATGTACTCACAACCACCAAAATCTCTCAATACCGGTCACAACAAGTAATCAGAATACAGCAGCAACAATTGCAGTACCCAGTTCATAAGAATACATCAATTAACAAAGCTATGGCCACAACGGAGTAGACCAAGTACCATCTCAAGTACCTAACGAGTGTCGACGGCGGATTCACAATAAATCGCAGAGAAGCTCATCCCCTATTGATTCAGCAAGCTACTCACATCCACGCATAATATTAATATCTAACAGCGCAACAGAAAAAATGATGGCAAGCAAAATCATCAAAGGGTGAACCAGTATAGTTGATGCACAACGAAACATGACCCTGAGCTTCATGCGGTAGATCCTGGGATGCTCCTCCGTAGGCGTCGGCAAGCCCCTCCCGACCACCTAGTACTGATGGAAGTGCACGAGCACGAGCGCCAAATGGTCAGTTTAGATCACACGACGAGAACTAATCCCCGTGATAGCGGTGCGTACGAGTAAGAGGGGCTCACCCTGACCGCGACCATCCTGGCCGGAGTTGCTGAGGTCGTCGTGCGTCGGTCTGGGGCGATGGGCTTGCTGTTATGCGAAGCTGCGATAGGCTTCTGTTCACGGGAGCCGCGCAGGCCCAGGGCCCCGCCGGTGAGCTCCGGCGAGGGGAGGGAGGAGGGAGGCGACCCCCATCACCATGGCTGCCAAATCCCTCCCTCCGGATCGAGGCTGTGTCCGCCAGATCGGCGTGGCCAAGGCTGTCAATCTGCCTCACCTGCGCTGGGGAGGGGGGCGGGGGCGCCGCGATTGGCCGCGGGGAAGGGGCTTTGCCGTCGACATCCGAGAACCACTAGATATGCATCTCTAGTCGCCAAGAGATACGGAGCGAGAGCACAAGCAGTGTGTGAGGTCGGGTCGGCTACAGCGGGGAGCGAGCTCTGGCGCGACGAGCTAAAGAGGGACGGAACCCTAGCGCATCGGCCGACCTGCTCGACTCAATCTGGGGCATAGGGTAGGGAGAGATGGTGAGGGAAGGGAG
This sequence comes from Triticum urartu, assembly GCF_003073215.2. Lineage (NCBI taxonomy): Eukaryota > Viridiplantae > Streptophyta > Magnoliopsida > Poales > Poaceae > Triticum > Triticum urartu. Next base: position 328,862,334 of record NC_053026.1, read on the forward strand.
GGACGAGGTCGGCGGCGGTGGTGAGGAGGGCTGCGAGGTCGGCGGTGGGTGGGAGTGGCGGGGAGAGGACTGGATCGGGGAAAGGAGGCCATGGAGAGGACTTGATCGAGGAAGGAGGTGGCGGCGGCTGCGAGGAGAGGAACGGAAACTCGCGTGCGACAGTCAGGTGATCTGACCGTGTCTTGCTCAGACTGCATCCATACTTGAATATGGCGAGCACCATAGAGGTATAGTGTGTTAGAGTAAGATAGGTCGAAGGGAAGGGATAGTGATTTGATAGGTCGCTCCAATTTGCAACTAAACTTATATGGGTGGCGGTGTGTCGAGAGAGGGCTGGCGTAAGCCTTCATACAAAAAGAAGCGCCAGAGTGGTCGGGCAATCAGAAAATGGAAATAAATGGAGGTGGCATTTCCAGCGTGCGAGAGTGGGCACTTAAAGATCAAGTAGGGTAAAGAGAAGAGATGTCCGTGTCGAAATCGTAGAGAGCGTTGCAAGCGCGGAGCTCGACTGCTAGATACTGAGGAGGAGGTATCTGCGAAACTAGAGGGGATGGACACCCTTCCTGCCAATATGGACGTATTGATCTTTGACACCTAACCCTTCTGCCATGTGGAATTGTGGCCCATATTAGAGTTGACCATTTCCTTTGGACCCTTCGAAACCATAAATGCTTCACATCTGGATACCGCTACCATTTCTTGAGAGATTACACTTGTACCAAAGCTAAGTTGTCACATGTGCCGTTAGTACAAGTTTTCTAATTCGTCCCTTGGAAACCTTTAGCTGAGGTTCTAAATTGTCATTGAAGTTGACATCACATAGTCGAACGAACCCAGTTGTATTACCTCCGCAATGGATGTGTTATTCTGGATTCTTCTGATTTTTCACTTTTTGTATAGTCCTCGTTTCTTCTTTGTAATGCTGTGATCGATAACAAGCGTTGGGTTTTACCCGTTCCAGCTGTTAAGTAATCCTTGAACACCTTTTTTGATGTCTTTCTCTGATTCAGACATACATATAATTTATATTGGCACATTGACCGGTATAAATGAGATTGTGGAATTAGGAAGATGAGACAAAAAGGAGCCATACTGAGATGAAAGGTAGCTGGGCCAGTCGAATAGTGATGTGGCCGGTGGGCGGCCAGTCAGCGAATACTCTGTGAGCCCAGATGGAGGGTCACTTCAGAAGACTTGGTGTTCTCAGACACCCAACCATCCTGGATAGCTTCGATTTGTTAGTGAAAAGTATCTTAAGTAACTACAAAAATAGAGGAACTTTAGTTATGAAGGTAAGCTATCAACACATATTATCTGTTTGTCTATTAAAATGGACACCACACAAAATTTTCACTTAGATTGATAGACCATTATTTTTAATGGATGGGAAGGACCTACCATATATTCTTGGGCATATTTTTGATTCTTTTGGCTCAGCTGATCATAATTAATTCATTTACCGAAGTCCCATAAAATGTACCTATTTTTTTGTAAGGAAGGCCTCCATATCTTACACATAATTTGATCTTCAATTCAGGACAGTACTTGCTTGAATAATTAGGGCCAAATCAATTTTCTAGGAAATAGCGTTAGGACAATATATTAAATGTACAAGGACTTACACTTCTTTTAATTCCGTGTAGCTATGTAAGAAAAATAAAAACGGTGGTTCCCACTAAAAGGTGAATCCACCTCTCATGAAGAAGACAAATTATCCCGCTCTATCCAGCAGGAAACGTTATAGTGTAACAAAAAATTTAGTTTTTTCGGCTCTGTTATACTTTTTCAAAACAATCATTTACCTAGGTTAACAAACTACAAGTATTACTTTCATTCTCAGAAGATAACGATTCACAAAAGCTTTTTCCAGATAGATTTTCAAACCATAGTGAAAGACTAAGCGCGCTCGACAACCCGCCGGTTTCCTGATCCGGATTTCCGGAAACGGGGCAAGAGCGGAACGCGTTAGCTGTGCAGAATCACTTAACATCACAGTCAGTGAGAGGCTAACGAAATCGCGGAAAACCCTACACGCATCCAATATCCTCCTCTATTGGCCGCATGGGATGTCGGCCATAAAGTTCGATTCAATTTGCTTGAAACACCCCGCGTGAACCTCTTCCACGTGATTCGACTTAGTCGTACTCCAATTTAAGTTATGAGAACTATCTTTTTGTATATCACACTAAATTTAATTGGCCCGTGTTTATCACTAAGTGAAATTTATAAGCTTTACATTAAAATATAACAAACACTCTCTTGTCGCAGGATCAAACATAATATAATGACATTACTACCATGCAAGGGCAAATCATCTTGCTTTTCTATTCAGTTCGTATCTTATCTCTTTCAGTTTCTTTTTTGTATAAGTCTTATCAGCCATAATATTGCTATCATCCTAACTGGGATCTAACATACCATCTCATTGTTATTCACCTTACACCATAAACTCTGGAACGCCTTATCCTCATAGACCCTATTATGAAACTACACACTATCAATCTCTCTCCGACACACCGCCTACGTATCACCTCATACGCAGAATATCCCCAATGCAAATATGCAATAAGATTATTTGAGCCAAATTTCAGCTTATCGCTCGAGCAGCAATGTTCACGCTCTTCCCACCCATTCAAACCTCACACTACACTTCCGATAACCCGGCCGCTCAAACCATATCTTACAAACGACTCACGCCATCTCTTTCCTCACCCTTCATCATTCACAATATTATATTAGTAATATTTGTCGTCCCCAATTGTTCATCACTCCTTATCCTACTCATTGTGCGTATTCTATTGTCTCACGTCATAGACTCTAAGCTGGATGGAGTCTATTCCTCTCGCAAACGCTCGTCTGGCAACAAGTACTACCTCGCCTATGTAGCGCATCGCCTTCTATCCATACAAGCCAACCAAGGCTCTCCCCTCCGACCTCGCTCCTCTTGAGCCCTAGCGTATACTCTTGTACTATCCTGTCAAGTGCTTAATTCATCCCGTGCAACTACCCAACGCATGCCCCAATCCACGCACACGGAGCACACCTGCGCCCTCCCGTTCATCACACCTTATTATCCGAGGAACCACGCGCCACCGCTAAGGCCCCCCAAGCCAACTAGCTCTATTGCTTTGTTGTAAGATTCTATCGGGAAATGAGTTTTTATTGACCCTGGGTCGTCTGACGAAAATGCCATTCGATGTCATTTCATAACCAACCAAGCCAAGAGGTTATCGTGAACACTCTTAATTTGCGCCCATCAATTGCCATATGGCTTATGTAAAGTTCTTGTTCCAGAATGGCATCCATCATATAAATGTACTTGCATCAAGTGTGGTGCATCTTGAATTAGATTGCATAAAGCATATTGAAGTTCGTTCTCTCTGACTAAGTAAAGCTTTTACAGTGTTACTTGCACCTGTAGATGTACAACCCTGTGACATTTGTACACATTATTTTTACTCGCACGATAGCAAAAAGACCGGTCTAAGATAAAATTGAGCCGTAAGTATTATTTATCGCAGTGCCAGCGTGAACCGAAGAGTGCCCTTCTCGCAACTATACCATACAAGCTTAATATTCGTATATCAACCTCACTTGCTGTTGTCCCGTCACAAATAACAATTGGGTACCACACCCTCAATGCCCTTTATTTATTAGGATCAATCTTCTCATTAACCGGACCATCCTATTTCAGGAGGTGGGGAATATCTCCAAATCAGGGAGATTTTCGCAAATCACTCCCAATGCGATGGGGTCGATCTGTTGATCACCAAAATATGCTTTTCAATCCTTCACTCCTCCACCCTCCAAATTTAGACTTTTGTATGAAGAAATAAAAATTGAAAAAAAGTACAAGATTCCCAAAATTCTCCTGTTTTTACGATTTGGGGCATAGGGTAGGGAGAGATGGTGAGGGAAGGGGGGATGAGGTCGGTGGCGGTGGTGAGGAGGGCTGCAAGGTCGGCGGTGGGTGGGAGCGGCGGGGAGAGGACTGGATCGGGGAAAGGAGGTCGGGGACGGGGAGGAGGTGGCGGCGGCTGCGAGGAGAGGAGGGGTGCGATGAGGGGGGGAGTCGATGGGATCTGACTAGGGTTTGGGCTGCGGGTGGGGGATATCTCTTTTTCATTTTATTTTCTTTTTTCTGTAGATAGATGGACGGATGGATGTGGGATGGAGAGATGGATGGATGGATGGATGGGCGCCATGTCATCGATCCGTGGGAAGAGTCTTGATTGGTTCGAAAAACCAGTGATTTAAAAAAGTATCTAAGTACTAAAAATAGAGGAATTTTGTGAAGTAGCTATCAAAAATATTTTGCAAAATGGCACCACACAAATTTTCACTAGAGTTAGACCACATTTTATGGATAAGGACCAATTTCTATGCATTTCTGATCTTTCTAGCTATTTTTAATCATTTTCCGAGTGCCCAAAATGACTTTTTTTGTGAAGGACCTACCATATATTTGTTGCAAAATTGTACCAAATCAATTTTCTAAAATACTAGGACATATTTAATGCACAATTCACCAAATGATTGGGTGTCAAAAAATTTGATCCACCTCTCATGAAAAAGACAAATTTCCGCTCATTCAGCAGGAAACGGTTCAAATTTAGTTTGCTCTTTATTTTTTCAAAAAATCATTTCTAGGTACATAAGTATCTATTTAATCAAAGAAACATCAAAAGCTTTTTCCAAGATTCAACCACTAGCTAAGAACGGTCAAACCCGCCGTTTTGATCGCATTTCGAAACGGGCATAAAAAATTCAAAAAAATCAGAAAATCGGAAAACCTCCGCATTGTGTCATTATATGTGACTAAGTTTCTAGGAAAAAAAATAATAAACTTGTAATACGGCAATTATTTTAACAAAAGTGTTCTCGGAAATGAGCTATCATGCGTGAAGATTCATGTCTTTCAAGCCAAATGATCAATCTTATGGCCACATTCATGGCATAGTTTGTTCAAATGATCTCATATTGTGCACAAGGGTGCATCTTGGAATTTCAAACAATGTTGCCTAAGGGAGTTTTTATTTTCTTTGCACGGAAAATTCATTTTCCATTTTCCGAGTGCCCGAATTGAGTTATTTTTGTGAACGACCTACCATATATTTGTTGCAAAATTGGACCTAATCAATTTTATAAAATATTAGGCCATATTTGGTTCACAATCGACCAAATGGTTGGGTGTCAAAATCCTTGATCCACCTCTGGTGAAAAAGACAAATTCCCGTTGATTTAGTAGGAGGCGGGTCAAATTTGAACTGCAGCTGCCTCATAGTTTGCTCTTTATTTTTTCAAAAAATCATTTCTAGGTACATAAGTATCTATTTAATCAGAGAAACATCAAAAGTTTCCCAAGATTCAACCACTAGCTAGGAATGGTCAAACCCGTTGTTTTGATCGCATTTCGAAACGGGCATAAAAAATTCAAAAACATTCAAAAAATTGGAAAACCTTCGCATTGTGTCATTATATGTGACCAAGTTTCTAGGAAAAATAATAAAATTGTAATACGGCAATTATTTTAAAAAAGTGTTCTCAGAAATGAGCTATCATGCGTGAAGATTCAGGGTTTTCAAGCCAAATGATCAAACTTATGGCCACATTCATGGCATAGTTTGTTCAAATGATCTCATATTGTGCACAATGGTGTATCTTGGAATTCCAAACAATGTTGCCTAAGGGAGTTTTTATTTTCTTTGCACGGAAAATTCATTTTCCATTTTCTGAGTGCCCGAATTGAGTTCTTTTTTTGTGAAGGACCTACCATGTATTTTTGCAAAATTGGACCAAATCAAATTTCTAAAATACTAGGCCATATTTGATTCACAATTGACCAAATGGTTGGGTGTCAAAAGCCTTGATCCACCTCTGGTGAAAAAGATAAATTCCCGCCGATTCAGTAGGAAGCGGGTCAAATTTGAACTGCAGCTGCCTCATAGTTTGCTCCTTATTTTTTCAAAAAATCATTTCTAGATGCATAAGTATCTATTTAATCAGAGAAACATCAAAAGTTTTCCAAGATTCAACCACTAGCTAGGAACGGTTAAACCCAACGTTTTGACCGCATTTCGAAACGGGCATAAAAAATTCAAAAAAATCAAAAAATTGGAAAACCTTCGCATTGTGTCATTATATGTGACCTAGTTTCCAGGACAAATAATAAACTTGTAATACGGCAATTATTTTTAAAAAGTGTTCTCAGAAATGAGCTATCATGTGTGAAGATTTATGGCTTTCAAGCCAAATGATCAATCTTATGGCCACATTCATGGCATAGTTTGTTCAAATAATCTCATATTGTGCAGAAGGGTGCATCTTGGAATTCCAAACAATGTTGCCTAAGGGATTTTTTATTTTCTTTGCACGGAAAATTCATTTTCCATTTTCTGATTGCCCGAATTGAGTTCTTTTTGTGAAGGACCTACCATATATTTGTTGCAAAATTGGACCAAATAAATTTTATAAAATACTAGGCCATATTTGATTCACAATTGACCAAATGGTTGGGTGTCAAAAGCCTTGATCCACCTCTGGTGAAAAAGACAAATTCATGTTGATTCAGTAGGAAGCGGGTCAAATTTGAACTGCAGCTGCCTCATAGTTTGCTCTTTATTTTTTCAAAAAATCATTTCTCGGTACATAAGTATCTATTTAGTCAGATAACCATAAAAAGTTTTCCAAGATTCAACCACTAGCTAGGAACGGTCAAACCCGCCGTTTTGATCGCATTTCAAAACGGGCATAAAAATTCAAAAAAAATTAAAAAATTGGAAAACCTTCGCATTGTGTCATTATATGTGACCAAGTTTCCAGGAAAAATAATAAAATTGTAATACGGCAATTTTTTAGAAAAATTGTTCTAAAAAATGAGCTGTCATGCGCGAAGATTCAGGGTTTTCAAGCCAAATGAGCAAACTTATGGCCACATTCATTGCATAGTTTGTTCAAATGATCTCATATTGTGCACAAGGGTGCATCTTGGAATTCCAAACAATGTTGCCTAAGGGAGTTTTCATTTTTTTTGCACGGAAAATTCATTTTCCATTTTTTGAATGCCCAAAATGAGTTTTTTTGTGAAGGAGCTACCATATATTTGTTGCAAAATTGGACCAAATAATTTTTATAAAATATTAGGACATATTTAATGCATAATTGACAAAATGGTTTGGTGTCAAAAGTTTTGATCCACCACTTGTGAAAAGACAAATTTCTGCCGATTCAGTAGGAAGCGGGTCAATTTGGAACTGCATCTACCTTATAGTTTGCTCTTTATTTTAAAAAAAACATTTCTAGGTATATAAGTATCTATTTAATCATAAATACATGGTTTGGTGGTGATACATCGAGGTTTGGATGGTGGACGAGGGCCCCAACTCTAGAACGCGTAAACTCGCATGCTCGCCGCGTGGTCACCGCGTGGCTGTGGCATTGCCATGTGTTCTGGGTGGCCTAGGCATGTCTAGCGGGTTGGGTACTCCCCAGGAAGGTGCTAGGAAGAAAATTACAACATAAGATTCTCACGACGAGACCGAACTATGCTCAAACATGAATTAGCAGCCAAGTGTTTGATTAGCGATACGGGAAATGCACGTGGCCAATGGGCGTGAGTTTTGGCCGAGGGTGATCATATACTAAGAAGATTGTCTTCACAATTTTTTAGCTCAAAAGGAGGAGCCTGGGTGGTACTTGCTTTGCAAAGTACCACACTGGACATAAATATGAATGTTAAAGCTGGGCTCAAAATAATGAATGGATTGAGCTGAAATTTGGTGGGGGTGGTTATTTGGGCATAGGAAAGCACTGTAGAAAATTTATACCATTTGGACATGCCAAAGTGGTACTTCCTTCACAATGCTATTCCCTGGACAGAAAATTGGGAAAATTAGCGAGAGAAATTGGATAAATGAAATGAGCTCAAATTTGGTGTAGGTAAGTTACATAGGTATGGTCATGCCCTGGTAAATTTTCAGATCATTTGGGTAAGCCTAGCTAGTACTTACTTCACAAAGCTTCTCTCAAGATAGAAACTTTGGAAATTTCCTGAGAAAGATTTACCAGGCAAATGGAGCTAACTATAATCATGCGGCAATGATTTGGGTATGGAAGAGTGCCCAAAAAGTTTGAGGGTAATAGGAGGGATCTGGATAACACTTGCTTTGCAATCTGCCAATCTGGCCATAAAATATAAATTGAACCTGGGCTCACATAGATGATTTGACTAAGCTGCAATTTGGAGGAGGGTGATAATTTGGGCATATGAAAGAATTGTATAAATTTCATGTCATTTGGATATATAAAAATGGTACTTACTTCACAATGCTTCTAGGTGGAAAAAAACTTTGGAAATTTGCCGAGGAAGATTTACTGGGCAAATGGAGCTGAATTTTGTCATGAGGCAATGATTTAGATAGGAAAGAGTGCCGAAAATTTTTAAGGGCAATCAAGAATATATAAATAGCACTTCCTTCACAAAGTATTATTGTGAACAGAATAGGAAAATGAATATTGTTGAATTATTTTTGAACTAGGCAAGGAAGGTTTTTTTACATATTTGACTAAGATATGACCCAAAGAATTTACGAGTTTTTTTTGGGGAATTTTGGGAATGGCAGAAATATAGGTTGCTTCACAACCTAGGGCAAAAATTGCCACATGGACATGACACATAGGAAAAACTGATGAGGTGGCGCCTAGTCATAGCAACCCACCACAATTTACAAGGTTATGACCATCTATATTGGTCATGATCAGCTAGAAATAAGGCAGCAGACCAGTGCTATCTGCTTTATGACCATTTCGTGTAAGGAAATTACGACCATTCTGACCAAAATGGTCGTTATAGTTTAGGGTTTGGAGCCCCTCGAACAGCTTTTGACCAATTGGTCTCAAATGGTCATAGATCTATGACCAATTCTTTCAGGGTCACTAACACAAGGTCACTAGTTGACATATTTCTTGTAGTAGCCGGAGGTGCCGCTCCCTTGAGGCCCAGTGTGGAGTAGCTGCTTCTTCTTCTTGGGATTGGCCTCAGGAGGGTACTGCGCCCCCGCGCTGTCATGGTCTTCGATCGATGCAGCTTGGAAGGCGCGCTCGAGGGAGCACACCACGTCTCTTTCTTCACAGGGGACCGTGATGATTCTGCCGCTTCCCGGCATCTTGAGGACGTTGTAGCCATGGTGGGTGACTGCCATGAATTTGGCCAGCGCTGGGTATCCGAGGATGGCATTGTACGGCAGACGGATGTGGGCGACGTCAAAGTCGATGAGCTCGGTGTGGTAGTTGTTGCATTGACCGAAGGTGACAGGGAGACGAACTTGCCCTATCGGGGTGGTGGAGCGGTCAGTCACTCCCGAGAAAGGCTTGGTAGGTTGGAGCTGATCGTATGGCACTTGAAGGCTGTCGAACGTCTCGACGGACAGGACATTGAGCCCTGCGCCGCCGTCGATGAGGGTCTTGGTGACTCGGACATTGCTGATGACAGGTGAATAGAGCATTGGGAGAACGCCGGCTGTCGCCGCACACTTGAGCTGGTCTGCCGAGTTAAAGGTGATGGCGTACTTGGACCATCTGAGCGGACACGTGGCTTCGAGCTTGGGGAGGGCTGCATTCACCTCGCGAGAGAACTTCTTGAAGATGCGCTGGGAGGCTGGGGCCTGAGCGCCACCCAAGATGCAGGCGATGGCGCGCGGCTCTTGGAAGCCCCCAGCCCCCTCGTCTTGTTGGTGGTCGTCATTCCTCCTTGGCGGAGGCAGCAGAGGGAGACCAGGGTTGCCCTGAGGTCGGTCCTCGTGAGGCTGGTCGCGCCAGGCGCCCTCACGAGGCTGGTCCTGCCAACGGTCCTCGCGAGACTGGTCGCGCCACTCCTGGCAAGGCCCACGGTCGTCCCAACGTCCTCCACCTCGTCCACCTCCTCGGCCGTAGCCCCGGTCGTTGTGCTCGGGCCGTCGACCGAAGCGTCCATCTCGGATGGCCCTGAGCTCTTGACAATCATTGATGTTGTGGGTACGCACGTTGTGGAAGGCGCAGAACGTGTGGCTGCCCTTAGGCGACTCGGGAAGATCTCGGTCGCGCTTGGTGTCTGGCTCTGCTGCTAATACGGCTACCCCTTTATGCTTCACGTCCTTGGCCTTCTTCTCCTCTGGATCCGCAGCAGGGAGCTCGAGAAGGGAGAGGCACCCTTCCTCAGCTCTTGTGCACTTGGTCGCGATGTTGAACAGCTCCAAGGTCGTGCACAGCTCTTCATGGATGGCGAGCTCCTCCTTCATCTTGATGTCGCGGACGCCGTCAGAAAATGCTGAGATGATGGCCTCGTCGGTCACCTTGGGGATCTTCACGCGCACGTCATTGAACAGCTGGATGTACTTTTGCAGGGTCTCTCTCGGTTGTTGCTTGATGCAACACAGGTCACCCGCGGCGGGGGGAGTTCACGAGTGCCCTGGAAGTTGGCGATGAAGCAGACGCGCATCTCATCCCAGGAGGAGATCGAGCCTGGAGGCAGGTTCAGGAGCCACGAGCGAGCCCCGTCCTTAAGAGTCATGGGAAACCAGTTTGCCATGACCTTTTCATCGCCATTGGCCGCCTCGGCGCTCAACTCGTAGAGTTGTAGGAATTCCGCAGGGTCGGGGGTGCCGTCGTAGCGTGGAGGTAGATCTGGCTTGAACTTGCCCGACCAGACGATGCTATGCAGCTCGGGAGTGAAGGCGCGATAACCTGCCGTGGCCACAGGGGGCTTGTTGCGGAGGCAAAGCTTGGCCGGGGTGCCCCTGAGCTGCCCCGGCATGCGGCGCATGGACCTGTCGCAGCAAGCAATCCTGGCGCAACAGAGCCGGGAGCGGTGGAGTGTTTCCTTGCGGACAGGGAATCTCTTGGCAGTTTCTTTCTTCGTGCGCGGGCACGTGACGCGGTAGGTCACATCGTGGTGTCGCGCACCTTGGAGCGAGGGTGCCGTCCTGACGTGGGGGAGGCGAAGGCGCACCGCGAGCTGCACGCCTCGGCGCGAGGGCGCCATCTTGTTGGGGAGGAGGCGGAGGAGCTCCGTGAGCCACGTCGCTGCAGTTGGGGGCGGGCAAGGCAGCGAGAGGAATGCTGCAGGAGAGCCCCCCGCGGCGCTAACAAGCTCGGCGATGCGGTCCGGACAGTCCTCGTAGAGGTCGTCGACCGAGCGGTAGCGCAGGAGCTCGTGTGCCATGAGCAGCGCGGCCTGCGCGTCCGTGGGCGCGCGACGAGCGTTGGACGATGAGTGAGCAGGAGTCAGCGACGGAGTGGCGGTGTGCCATCACGGCGCACGGAGGCATGCAGCGAAGAGGCTTGCTGGTCGTTTGCCACTAGACATGTGACGGCGTTGGCGGTGGGTGATGGAGAGCGGCGGGGAGGCCCGCCGACAGGGGTTGTCTGAGCGACGCGGGTGGTAAGGGCGGCCTGGCGCTCAGCGCGAGGCCGGCGAGCTTCAGCCATGAACTTGGTGGAGTGACGAAGAGCGGATAGGCGAAGAAGAAAGTTTCGGCGCACCCCTACCTGACGCGCCAAATGTCGGATTTCGGGTTCCGGCAAACCCTTAAGGTTCGAACACTGGGGTGCGCACGAAGTTCTCTCCCTCTCTCTAGCTCGCACGCTTCGTAGGATCTCACAGCCTAGCTCGTCGGACTCAAAGAACGAGAGACACAAGATTTATACTGGTTCAGGCCACCGTTGTGGTGTAATACCCTACTCCAGTGTGGTGTGGTGGATTGCCTCTTGGGCTGTGGATAAACAGTTACAAAGGAAGAATAGCCTCCTGAGGAGAGGTGTTCTTGTGCTTGGCGAACTTATGTGGTTGGGGATGATCTGAATGATCCGTTGCGTGACCTCCCTTCTACCTCCTCTCTGGATCAGTTGCCTCCTATTGTGGTGGCTAGTCCTATTTATAGAGGCCCTGGTCCTCTTCCCAGATATTGAGCGGGAAGGAATCCCACACCGGCCAATTTGAAGGGAGACGACTAGTACAAGTTATCCTGACAAAAATAGTCTTCACCTGCCAAAGGCTCTGGTGATGACGCCGTCTTGGGCTCCACGGTGATCCCGTCTTACTGTCCTGCTGGTCTTGGTCTTGTTGCACCAATGTGGAAACCTTTGCGTGATGCCTCGGGACTCCTCGCCTACGTTTGCTTCTTTAGCACCAAAGAGGAAACGAGGACACTGCGCGCGCTGGTGCCCACCTGGCGCCAGTCGTCATGGCTTGCATCACAGAAACCTCGCGAGGTGTCCATTGCCTTGATCTCTCCGTCCCTCACGACCAGTCTGGTGAGGCCGCCCCTGAGGAGGTCTTGTGTCGTCCGCCTCGCGAGGCTTGGCCCCTCGCGAAGGTCTTGAGTGCTTGTTGGTGAAGATGGGATGTACAGGCCGACGATGGAGCCACGCTGTGGGCCGCAAGCAAGCAAGTCTGGGAACTCCCGTTTCCAGAACACCGACAGTGATGACATGACCTTCCCAGTTACGCTATAATTTTACGAGTTCCCTCACAAATGTCACCGAGGATCTCTTCGATACAGTGTTTTATTGGCCCCACCAATGGTTTACCTGGTTCCAAGGATTATAAATTGGGTTCCAATTAGTTAACTCACACAATAATTAGTTAGTCTTGTTGGGAGGTTGTTTGACTTAATCCACAATGGTGAGATTGTGAGTTCCACCTTTGACAAAAATATTATTAAAAAAATATTACTTGACTGAAAACATAATCACCCATGTACAGGAGGGAAATACTCGTCTTTGCATGAAAGCGGCTCCTCTATCGTGCCCTACCTGTTGTTGGGTCACTGACATGTGGGCCAGGGTCTCAACGGGCCCACATGTCATTGATGGAATGGCAGGGTACCGTACATCAGACGAGGATCGTCCGTCTTCACATACCACGAGAAAAATCACAGAAAGAGAACCGAAAGAAATATCTAGACAAGAGAGAGAGGAAGAGCGGAATCGTTCGGCCAGAGCACGCCGGATGAGAACGGGCGGCTTTAGCTCGAACGTTCGCCAAATATATTTGGCATTTAGGGGCTGTTTGGTTCTAAGAATAGCATTGCCACACTTTGCCACATATTTTTATCAAGCTTGCCTAAGGTTAGTTCATCAAAATGAGAGTCACAAGTTGGCAAGACTAAGGGAATCTTGCCACATTTTTGTGTGTATGCCATGTGGGGTCCAAATATGGCTTGACTAAGGTGTAGCTTAAACCAAACACTCATCTAAGTTGGTCAAACTTGCATAACCTTAGTTGTGATAATCTTTGGCTGAGTTAGTCACAAACCAAACTGCCCCTTAGTAATTCCCTGATGAGTCGATGATAAATATGGTGAAGCAGATGGATATGTTTCGTTATCTCACAAGATACAAACAGTAAAAAATAACACTTATTTCCATATTATTGACCAAACATTTGGTTTTGCTTCTTATTCTTTGGAACGAGAGAGGGCCGTAGGGGCCTGCCTTTAACAAGACAATGTGTACTTGATATGTAGGTACACCATGCCCGTAGTAGGTCTAGATTTTTATTTTGGAGAAAGCAAAGTACTGCCCCCTGTGGGCTGTGGTGTGCCCACTTCTTGCTGCATGCATGCCCTGCTCTCTCTGCACATCTTTTTCAGTTTTCCCTCTTTCCTCAGTTCTTCTTCCTCGCCTGTCTGTCTGTAGTCTGCTCCTCTCTACCAAAGGACAAAACAACCAAAGCTGCATGGTTCTAGTACTATTATTATTTTGCTCTGGTTCCAGTTTAAAATAATATAATCAGGGGACCCACACGCATGCTTCCGTGTGCTTAGTCGAAAGCCCCAGCTGTGACTTGGATTACCCATGCCCCAAATGGTGATTGGACTTATTATGCCATGGAGGCAGGCAATGACAAACAAATGATTTGAGGAGTGGTTGGAAAAGTTTGAGGGAAGCAGCACATGGAGAGAGACTTGTGTGTGTCCCTTCCTCCGGTCCTCCTCCCCCCCTCGCTTGTCAAATGCTTTATCACTGGCATGTGGGTCCAACCGAGTTGCCATGGGGATTGGGCCTATGTGTCAGCCGCTATGAGCGAGGGAATGAGTTTGAATGTGTGCAAGTGCTTTTCTGGCCATTACGTGTAGGTGGGTGTACTTAAGTAGGGTTCCAAGTTGTAGGAGACTTTTTGTGAGTTGTAACAGCAAGAGTAGGACTAGGAGGGACAGAGAAAGCACTGATGTGGAAATACAGTGCCAATCAACGCACATCATGGGAACACTGGTCAAGGCATTGGTCCTTTCATGTTTTTATAAATCAAGCGTGCCAATTTCCCTGACACGTATTGCTAATGTTTAGGCCATGCGTTTTTCTCAAAGCCCATTTTGGATCATCTTTGGGAAGGAGTTTTTAGACAAACTCATCCTTTTTTCTCTTTATTCATCAATCATGGCATTACAGAGAACACTAGAAGTAATAATTTATTCCTCAAAATTTAGTGTGAAACGCATGCCCATCTAGTTGACGACTTGAATGGTACTTATTAGACTAACTCTAGCAGAATCATCATCTCGACCCGATCGGCATAATAACCGTCAATTTGATGATTTTGGCCGAATTGGACGATCTAGAAGAGTCGTCATCCTGTTCTGGATCGCCATAAATATTTTTTTGCGAAAATAATCTAGATTTATTATCAAAAGTCACCAGAAGTATAATTCCTCTTAAACATAATAAAAATTACATTGAGATTCTGAGACCACCGACCGACCACTACCGTCGTCAAAACAAGCCGCAGGCGCGCCGTTGTCGCCGCTCCCCTACCGGAGCCGGCTTGACTTTGCCGATGACAACCGGGAGGTCTTCATGCACGTGTCCCTAAGGACCAGCACCCTGAAGCCGCATTCATCGCCGTTGAACCCTTAAATATATCTGAAGCACTTGACACCAAATCTCGTCACACGACGAGAAACCATAACCATAATTTATAGAGGCTCCTCCAAATCGAGCCCACAAGCCACCATACTTGGAGGTTGTGTGGCATTGCTTTGGAGCGCGCACACACCATCACAAACTGCTCGCGCGGGAGGAAAGATTCACTCCCTCCCCCTCTTCATCATCTCGCGCGGCCCACCTTCCCTTCCTACCGACGGTGTAGACGGCCAAACGACTATCTCACTGTGATGTAGAACTGTTAGCGGCAATTTCCGCCATGTTGCCCATCGACTGTGAGTATAAAAAGGGCGTTGACATGTCCCACCTAGCTCATATCCCTCTCGCCGCCCATAGCCTCCCTCTCCCGCCGCTGCCCTTCACAACCTTCACTTCCTCATAATCCCGAAACACACGACATTGTTCATAATAATACTAAGGTGTCTCACCTAAAGCTTGGTACAATTTTAAACAGCTATGATATGAAAAAAGTTGTTAACCGAGCACCATCACCGAAATTGGTACCCCACCATCAGAATTATTGGCATGCATGCTATGCGGAGTTGATTGCAATTATGGCCATGCCGTGGGCGTCGCCGGCCTGTTGATGTGAGTGGGGCAAAGTAGAAGGTGAAAAATTTGAAAATAAGTATGTGGACAATAACATATGAGTCCCATATGTATGAAATTTGTGAAGACTAAGATACGACGACTCTAAATTTGCACGTCATTTGTCCAACCTCGAGAACATTATGGAGTGAAGCTTTATAATATAGCAACTCCGAATATGACGACTGTGCTAGAGTTGCTCTTACATCAGAGCGAGACACATAGGGTATGTGTTTTTCCTAGCACAAGTTTGACAAGTGCGGATCTCAGTAACTAGTGGGTAGTGGCAAGGCTGATGATGCTCATTTTATGGTGGGGCAAATGGCAAGGTATTGCAGGCAGCATACACTTTGCCTAGGTATCCTTTGTTTTGTTTTTTCCAACATGCTCATGTGCAGTGCCCCAAAGAAACAGAAATCCTTGCTTATGTGTAGCAGTGCTGTGCCGGGCATTGTGCTTAATCAGCACAAGATGCCACGGAGAGGGGGCCTAGCTTTGAAGCGTGTAGTCTTTGGAGGAAAGGAAATGAAAGCATGTAGGCAGAGGTTCCCTTCAACAGTAGTAGTAGTAAGAGTATCTCCAACAGGTGCTGCAAAAGACGCGCTCGCGCGGTAAAATTTGGGTTTAGCGCGCGCCAGTTGGTTCCGCGCGCTCCAGCGGTGGCGGGAAGTTACTGCGCGCGGGGGAGAAAGCAGCACGCGGCGCGGTAGATTTGGGGCGCCGCTTCGCGCGCGCCTATAAAATGCCGCGCTCGCCATGCGCACACACACAGCCACGCGCCCTCCCCTCGCAACCTCACCGCTTCGCCGCTTTCCGCGCCACCATGCTGCCGCGCCGCCGGGGTTCGTCGGGCTACCGCGGCGTCCGCGAGCGCCCCAACGGCTGGTACTCCGCCGAGATCCGGTCCGGCGACGTCAGGCTCGGCCTCGGATCGTTCCGGAGCGCGTACGAGGCGGCTCGCGCGTACGACGTGGCGGCGTGGCGGTTGGATAGGCCCCGGACGCAGATGAACTTCCGGGACGTCTTCACGCGCGAGCAGGCGCAGTGCGTCGCCCCTCCGCCGCGTCTCATCACCGACGTGGACCGTGCCGATCACGCTCGGCGCTGCCGCCGCCTCCTCATCGCCGAGGAGGACGAGCGAGCCATGGCGGAGTGGCGCCGTCGCCACCCGGAGGACGTCGCCGACGAGCGTGCCTACTGGGCGGAGAGGACGGCAAGGCGCCGCGCGGAGCGGGCGGACCGGCGTCGGCGGAAGGCATTGGCGAATGCGCAGTGCGACATCGTTTCAGCAGGTGGGAGGTCGGTCTTCACGTCAGACGATGAACGTTGGGACGACATTTGGCTCGATACCTCGGACAACACCGACGAGGATGATGATGGTGATGATGATGGTAGCGATTTGGAGTAGCTTCTATATAGTATGCCGTAGTAGTTTTCTATCTAGTTGCATCGTAATTCTATCTATCTATGTTTTCGAACTATCTATCGTTGCACCGATGTAAAATACCTTTGTATCGTTTTTTTATCTATGCAATTTATCTTTATTTTTTATCTATACAATTTATCTTTATTTTTATGCTTCCGAAAATGTTGTCACGCGCGCTGCATTTTAGCGCGCTGCTGGAGCGGCGCACGCACGCTGCATTTTAGCGCGGCTGCTGGAGCCAGCGCTGCGCGCCGTGCCAAATCAGGCGATGCGCGCGCGGCAAATCTGTTTTTTGCGTGCGGCGCGTCCGGCGCCTGTTGGAGATGCTCTAACACTGTGAGAGCGATCGCTTGCCTCGAGGTCAAAGCCTACAAAAGTCCAAGCAAGAGACTACTGGGGCTAAAGCTCTTTGCAATCCGAATATGTTTTCAGGCTTGCATGGTTAACGTTGGAGTTGTTTACGGTTGCTTTGGCACCTTCTCATCGCGTACGTTGGTAGATTACAAGCGACGTCGACCTCATGCTTTCAACCGTTCCCGATGCCCGGGTCAATCGCAAGGCTCATCCCCACCATCCCAGTTTTGGTGATATGGCCGGGTTGGGTCTCTGCCTTGCTTAGCGTCTTTTTCTTCTTCAACAAAGGGCAATATACATCCTTTCTCTAGAAATGTTATTACTCAAGTAGACTTGTTCATCCACAATATAATAATGTCAAGACGATATCAATTCCACCAAACCTCTGCAAAGACACAATATCGAGACATCGAGAATGTACACAACCAAAACTACTAAAAAAAGTGAAGGAATAAATAAAAACAACACGGCCAACAACTTGCAACTTATAAGCAGCAACACCTTCCACCGTTCTTGAGAACACATGAAATAAGCAAAATGTTCTTCAAAAGCAACGCTTTCATAAAGGAAACGATGCACAAGTGCCGTCATCGTCGGATTCAACCATTGAACATCATATCTTGGGTTTTCACCCAGGAGAGCACGTCTAAGGAATCTCCATGCAATGCTTCCAGCAAGGACACGACGTGTAAACACCGTCCTTGCTAGGTGCAAACATCGAAGGCTAGACCTAATATTTTCACCCTAGAGCTTGAGACCCTATACTCAGTAAAGCACCACCAAACCCTAGTCTTCTAGTGTTGCCGCACCCAGTATTTAAAGAAGCCGATGTTGTATGAAGGGGAATGCCCACATGCCATGGTCACGGGAAATTGAAATTAAAAATGTTTCATGGTGTAAATGCCTAGAGACAGTCGCTCCCGTGCTTAACCATGGAGTGAACATCATCGCGCAAGCAAGGCCATGCGTGCAAACAAGAAATGTCGAACAACATGAAGAACCCAATGTCGTCAACAACTTCTCGCTTGCACCGTTGCACGTGTTCCAAAACCAGTGTGGTAGAGCCTTGACGGCGACTATGGCACGGAGATGTGGGAAGTTGTAGCCGCACCATCCCCACCCCACGAGTGCACCTCTTCAACTAGTCATTGTCGCTGCCACGTCGCCGATGACCCCC